>NC_141135.1:172764472-172841972 GCF_053477565.2 Lygodium microphyllum
TAACAGAGAATAACATTAAGGACCATTCCAAGGAACCGTCCGTGGCCAAGGAGCCACTGTCATGGCCAGAGGGAAAACCTCTAGTGGTGCCAATAAGGAGCTGTGTGATAAAGAAGACCCGACCATGGAAGCCGACTTTGAGAAGGCAACAGTTCATGGCGCCCTTCACAAGAAAGGCCCGAATCGCCAATTCTCGGTGATTCAAACTCCATCGGATTATCAAGGTAAAAGCTTCAAAACCTTGATTGATTGTGGCAGTACACATTCCTTCATTTCACCAGTTTGTGCAAGGAGATTAGGAATAGCCACAATATGGATGCACCTACCTTAATTGTGGAACTAGCAAATGGTCGTGAGGTCACTTGTACCAGGCAAACTGCTAAGGTGAAATTCCTACTGGGAGGAAAGTCGACTTCGGTCAGATTCAGGGTTATGAACCTAGGTGTCCACAAGTGTTTGCTCGGAATGGACTCGCTTAAACCTAATGATGCCCACATTCACTATGGAAAGGGCCAAGTTTCCTTCAAAAATTCTGAAGGGGAACTGGTCACAACTCAAGGAGAGGCTGGGAAACCAAAATTCAACTAGCCAAAGCATCTCGGATAATAAAAGGAGTTAGAAAGGGGCTACCTGTTACCTGTCTATTTGATTAAGCTAAATAAGCTAGATCAGAATCAAGAGTCTAGGGAAGAACCTCCATGGCTAAAGGAATACGCAGATGTATTTTCTGAAGAGCTGACAGAACTTCCTCCTCAAAGGAAAGTCGATCATGAAATCAAGCTAGCGCCAAGAGCTGCTCCAATTGCAAAGAGGCCATATAGAATGTCCATCCTGGAAGCGATTGAGCTAAAGGAGCAACTCAAGCAAGTGTTAGACCAAGACTACATCCGTCCTAGCAGTTCACCATGGGGAGCTCCAATGTTGTTCCAGAAGAAGAAAGATGGAATGCTTCGGCTATGCATTGACTACAGAGGGTTGAATCAATCAACCACTAAGAACAAATATCCCATTCCAAGAATAGATGAACTTTTTGACTGTCTTTAAGGTGCGAAGATCTTCTCCAAGGTTGATCTCAGGTCTGGATACTATCAGATAAGGATCAAGGAAGAAGGTATCCCAAATACGGCATTCAGCACAAGATATGGACACTTTGAGCTCCTAGTCATGTCATTCGGGCTGATAAATACTCCTGCTACCTTCAATAGGTTAATGCAGGATATCTTTAGGCCCTATCTTGATGACTTCGTTCTCGTCTTCTTTGACGATACCCTAGTCTACTCCAAACAGGAAGAAGATCATGAACCCTAGCTTCGTATTGTTCTTGAAACAATGAGGGCACACAAGCTTTATGCCAAGAAGAAGAAGTGTGCATTTTTCAAGCGACAGATTGAATATCTGGGATTCATTGTATCGGCGAAAGAAATTTCAGTAGATCCGGCCAAGATCAGAGACGTTCTGGAGTGGCCAACACCTATGCAGTTTTCTTGGATTGACAGGATGGTACATGGTATATTTATCAAAAAATATGCTTTGATTGCAGCGCCGTTGACCAATCTACTGGAGAAGCAAGCATCAATTGTATGGTCATCTGCTGAACATACCAACTTTGATAAACTAAAGCAAAGCTTGGTATCAGCACCCATCCTGAAACTTCCGAATCTTAGTAAGGATTTTGAAGTGATAAATGATGCTAGGGCACTTGCCTTAGGATGTGTGCTTATGCAAGAAGGTCATCCTGTAGCATACTCTTCAAGGAAACTGGAGAGCCATGAAAGGAATTATGCTACCCACGATTTGGAGCTATTAGCTGTCATCCATGCTCTCAAGCTTTGGAGACACTATTTGTTGGGTAATAAAAGTCTTAAATGGATTTTTACCCAGAATGAGCTCAATATGAGGCGTCGATGGATTGAAGTGCTGGAGGAATATGACTTTGAAATCAAATACCGGCCTGGAAAGGAGAATGTAGTTGTTGCTGATGCACTCAGTCGCAAGGCATTTCTAAATTCTCTGATTTTGCAAGATCCATCAATAGCAAGATCTCTAGCCACAAAGGTATCCATGCCAAACAACCCAATTCTTCAGTTAGCTGAAGAAGAGGCATGCCATGATCCAACCTATGAGAAATTGCTAAGGGAGACCCCTATCAAGGATCAAGACCCGAAGCTACAAGCAAAGTATCAGGAATTCTCTATCAATAGTGGGCTTGTCTACTATAGAATGAAATTATGCATACCAGCAACTTAATCACTCAAGCAGAAGATACTTTGGGAAGCCCATGACTCCCCTTTCTCAGGACATCCTGATTATGCCAATACCCTCAATGTAGTCAGGAAGAGCTATTATTGGGAGAGGCTTAAAGTTGACTTTCTCAAATATTTCAATGAATGTTTGTCTTGTCAACGCATTAAGGCCGAACATGTCAAAATGCCAGGGAAGTTTCAACTGCTTAACATTCCCCAAATGAAATGGGAATTCATTAGTATGGATTTTGTTGTTGGCCTACCCCAAGTTCAGGGAGGGTACAACTCCATTATGGTTGTGGTGAATATGCTCACCAAGGTTGCACATCTATTTCCTGTTAAGACAAACTATAAAGCCTCAGACATTGCAAGGTTATTCATCAAGGAAATATTCAAACTCCATGGGTTGTCCAAAAGAATCATTAGTGATCGTGACTCTCTCTTCACATCACACTACTAGAGGGCTATCTTCGAGGCCATTGGGACTTAACTCTATTTCAGTACAGCTTACCGTCCCCAAACCAATGGTCAAATGGAGCAAGTCAACCAAGTTATTGAGGATATGCTAAGGGCACATTGTTGTCGTGAACCCAAAAGTGGATATAATATTTGCCACTGGTTGAGTTCGCCTACAATGCTTCCAACCAACAAAGCATTCAGATGACCCCTTTTCAAGCATTGTATGGGCATGGCTGTCGTAGTCCTTTAAACTTTTCGGATCCAACCTTGAGGGTTGAAGCTTCAAAGCAGATGCTGGAAGATATGGATGACCAAATCAAGTCAATAAGACAGGACATCCAAGCCGCCAAGGATAGACAGAAGGCTTACGCAGACTTGAAACGTCAAGATAGATCCTTCATTGAAGGTGACATGGTCTTCATTCGCGTATGTCCAAAGAAGAGTTCCCTATCCTTGGGTGAATGCAAAAAGCTAAGTCCAAGGTATTGTGGACCCTACAAGATTGTCAAATGCCTAGGGCCTAATGCCTATAGACTGCAACTCCCTGAGAACCTAAAAGTTCATAATGTATTCCATATCAGCCTACTGAAGAAGTATGTGCCTAACCCTAGTCACGTACTTGATGATCAACAAATTGTAATGCCTAGCCAAGGAGTCCTTGAGCTACAGCCTGACAGGATCTTAGATGTTAGGGAGAGGCATTTGAGATCCAGAACCTTGAGAGAATACCTCGTCCAATGGAAAGATTATCCCAAAGAGGATGCCACTTGGATGGATGCAAGTACTCTCAACCAAAAATACCCCCAGATCTTCTTGAGATGAGGACATCTCGATTCTTGTAAGGGGGAGAGAATGCAATATTTCCGCTACAAAATATTGAAGACCTCTAATCCGCGCAATAAGCATACAAAAATAATCTCTCCCATCGATAAATGTTGATGGTTAAGTGCTTACCCTGCGCGCGCATCAATAAACTCTAGCCCGCATGGAACACAAAAGCCGAGGCTTGAAACCCGTAGTTCCACGCCGGAACACTCTTCACGGGAAAAGGCAAAAGGATAAGGGTTAAATTTTGTGCAAAATTTTTTTAAAACCCCCTCCCCAGCTGATGCATGGCGGGGAGAGGGAGTGCGAGAAGACCTTGAGATATGTGTAGGAGAGCATGGGAGGAAGGAGGCATGCTACTGACCAGGTGTGTGGTCATTCCCTCCCCCCTCTGTCTATATGACCTCCCCCTTAAGCTTGAGGGGGGAGGAGAGAGGAAGGAACTAACGACTGCTGCTACCGCGCCAAGAACGCCGTGTTGCCGCTAGCCCACAAACATCGCCGCCCTGTTGCGCCACGCTGTCGCCTCTGCCCCTACCATCATTATCATAATTATCATTATCATATTCATCTCCCTCATCAATGCCTTCACCCTCACAATCATCCTCTTCTTCTCTCTCCATGTCATCTCTAGTGTTCAAAGCCTTGGAAGCTTCCTTGGAAGCTTCCATAAAAGTTTCCCAAAGCCCCTATTCACACGTGCCTTCTCGGGTGCTTTAAAAACCGCGACCGTAGGAAAATTTAAATGCATTTATCCATTCTTTTTACAAAGTTTAGTGCATGCCGATTAATTGAAACTGCTCGCACTCCCGTCAACAAGGGTAGTTGCAACCTTCTTGAGTGTATAATGCATAACTTAGAAGATGATATCGTGCTAAGAAGGATAGAGCCTATGTCGCATGTTGCACTTATGATTTAAAGTCATGGACGTGATTCGTATAGAGGCTAATCCTAGACGCCCATTGAATGTTATCCAAAGAATCGCAATACATGGAAAGGAAACTATGAACTTTGCCAGTTGCATGCAAGGATGCTTGCATTTTAAGTCGGGTTAAGTGCTAAAGGATGCTCATGCATGGAGATCTCTTGTCAAATTATGAATGCATCTTCATTGAAAATATTAAAGCTTTGATTTTGTTGCGTCAACGTAGGTTTTTATACAAGTTAGCCCTAAATTGTCAATCATTATAGTTTAGGCCAGGAAAAGACATGGTCATTGTACATTCTATAGTTGCATAGAAGGAAAAAGTCTATGAATCTCATATTTGCATGGAATGTTATATCTTGTAATTATTTACATCTTTTAGGAAAAATATTAGCCTCTCTAAGAAAAGACCACCTCTTGTCGCAAGACAATTAGATCGATTTAGGTAAATCGCTTGTAATGGCATAATTCCACATGGGATTCATAAAAGCATAAATAGTTAGTACGACGAACACCTCAAAGTGCAAGGTAGGGTTTAGTTACGTTAAATATTTTGCCTAGTATCTCACTTGGGATGCAAAGTCAAGACTTCCAATCCCAAAGATCATACCCACATTCACAGAATATTAGGGTTAGCTGAACGCCTATGCAAGAACAATCTAGGGTTTTACCCTAAGGATCAATTAGCCAAATACTAGACCTCCGTATGAATTTAGAAACCCTAGGGCCGGCCTAGTATGGTTAGGGTTGGATTGGGTCAAGAGGACATCCCAAACCCTACATCTTGACCAAATTATTCTTGACCAAGGAATACCGTGTGATGGGAGAAATAATCCCACAAGTTAGGTGCGACACTTGTCCCATGCAACAAGTTGCAACGTCGCATGGCTTTGTGTTTAAATCACAAGATAGATTTGCCACTCCTTAAAACAAGGTTGGCAAGTTCTACGTACAAGTCTAATTTGCAAGAAGATGAGTAGTCATCCTGCTACATCACCCTTCCTTGAGGCTAAGTTGCCAAGTTAGGGAAGTTATGTATTTCCTAGCAAGAAATTAACCGATCAAGATAGGACAACGGGGTTATTTAAAAGTTATTGACCTTAATATAAGGAACCTAAGGTGTTTGTTAATTTGGGTTAATAGGGTATAAACCCTAACCCAAGGATAAAAGGGTATACAAACAATGAAACCCTTGGGAATCTTGCCAAGTCGCAATTGATCCGAGATTAAATGCTGGATGCATTTGGAGAGAAGGATTCACACCTTAGCAGTTGGCCAAATAAACGACCACTGGATTGATTGTGTTTGTATAGTTAGGAGCAATGTTTATACTTCTTTGGTCAAGGAACTAAATATGGAAAAATAATTAATGCTTCAGGTTGAAGGCCTGGAGGGAGAGGCAACATCAGTTACCCCCGGTTGTTTGCCTGACCCTATCCAAGGGGGTTGTTAGCCGTGCCAGGTACGTGGACCGAACCCATCACGAGAGGTGTCTCCATGGGTGCTACTTGGAATAGGAGGATGCTTGGGTGCTAGGGGGGCTCTGGCCGTAAATCCCTTACCTCCGGGTCCTGCACAAGAGGCCGACGTGACTCAAGATTGGATCTTGAGGCCCGCATACTAGTCTACGGGGAAAAACTTGGAATAGTGATCCCTAAGGATTGTTGGAATTGCCTTCGGGCGGATTATGGAATAGCCTTTGGGCGGATTATGGAATAGCCTTCGGGCTCGATTATATGATGTATTCCAAATACTGATAAACAAGATCAATTGTTGAAAATGAACTTGCTTGACATTGTTTTTCTATGTCACTGTTTAAGTTACGTGAAGGAACCAGTGAATAATTGGCTAATTAAGGAAGCTATTTTTGCTTGTCAAACTAAATGTGGTAGGTAATTAGACAACTAAAGAAACCCTGAGGAAAGTGCGGTGGATGTGACCATGGGTCTGTCCTACGGAAGGGTGGTCCCGGTTGGTTGGGAACTTTTCTCAAAGGAATTGACAGCAAAATAACGATGACCTAGAATCTAGAAAGTTAGAGTCCCGATTTATGCTGTTTTAGGGGAACAGAATGGGACTATGCCTTATGGGCAGAGAGGTCGAACTTCGCATCCCTCTCGTTTCCCATTCTCCTTGAACCAAGTGCAGTATAAATTTGCTTTGACCCTGATGTTTCTGCGTAAAGTAGTTTGTCTGGGGCTCGATGCTAGTTACCTTCTAGAAACTTGACCATTAGGAAAACCCTGATTCAGGTCGGTCCTCAGTGGGAACGGTCGGAATGCTTCCGCTTCTTGGCAGACTCGGGAAGACCTAGATCGCAAACCCCGTGTCATTCTGTGGGAGTGCCGGGCGGCGCTTTCTGGACTCTCTACCCGATGGGCTGCTAAGATGTGTCCTACAAGTCGACAGGTGGACACGTTACAATTTCTCTATGAAATGAAACCATAAAAGCTTTGCCTTCTAATGAAGATTGAGCCCCAATGTCAAACAAAGAATTAACCTTATGGGAATCACTTTCTACCATTTACACCTATCCCCATGAACCATGTGCCCACACATCCCATGGTTTATGGGTCCAAATGAAGCGCTAGTTTTCAATTTCTAATTGTGGCCTCTAAGGCTATATTGGCATCCAAAAACCTCATCAAGCTAGCTTAGCAATAATCCATTTCACTCAAATGATATCTTTCATGAAAGAAACATGAGGAGAAACTTAGACTCACTTTTGGAGCTTTTAAGCTCTTTGGGATTCTAGGAAATATTATAAGGGCATATGAGAGTGAGGCTTCCTTTAAAGAAATGTTGAGGTTACCTTTTGGTTGAGAGCTCATTATTTGAGCATATAAACACAAAAATTATCAGAGATTGGTGAATTTCATTCATTTAATATAGACGTTGCAAGATACAATGAATATAGTTATCCATGGGCCTCCATTTTAAAACAAAATGATGACTTGGCAATTCTTAGAGGGCCCAAAAATGAGATGGAAGATGAATGGATATTATAAATGCAGGGACTTGTGGACATATAATCCTAAAAACGAGTCCAATAGCAAGTGTGCAAAAATAAGCATAATCTTTTATAAAGACTCTAGTGAGGAGCATGTACTATGGGTGATTTCCTCAAGTGGAAGAAATGGATATTGGCAGTGAGCCATAGGAAGAAGAATTTTATGATCCAATGAAAGGTTTTTCCTTTGACCCAAATGGTACCCCCATGCCTTCTATCTTCCATTAGGCTCAATCAGGTTGTAAGTATCTAACGACATTCAAGGCCAGGTCAATGGATGAGCAATAAATAGTTGTGTATGTGTGTTTGAATGATATTTTCATCAAAATATATTTGTGTATGCACTTAAACTCTACCCAAATGATAGGATTCTCATGTGAGGGCTCAAGTGGAAAAGGGCTCAATGGATTTAAGTAGTCAAGTGTCTATAAGCACTCCCATCACCTTAAGCCCTAACTACACCATCATGGATGATTTGATATGCTTGAACATGGGTCCTATAGACATATTTTTTGGCATGTAATTCACTTACATACAACGTTTTGAAAAATTAGTATGGACTCAGTCCTTTTATGCTTGGAACTCATGCATGATGAAAATCAAGTCTTATTTCAAGATGTGGCAATGAACCACTTCCTGTTATCTCCTCTTAGAAATTCCAAAGAGAATTCTATTTGATAAAAAGAAATTAACATTCTAATCACAAAAATGAGACATTAACTTTCATGATCCTTTATTGAACACAACATCTAACATAAGGGTTTCTTTAGAAACTAAACTATAGGAATCCTTTCTAGCAAATAACTAAATGGCTTGGTTTTAAGAGCTTTGCTATCATATACTTGTACCAATCAAGAAAAAGTAAAAAAGAGAATGATCAATACTCATGCAACAAATGATCCTCATCTAGCACAACTCTTATATGATTTTGATCATATATATTAGCCACCCATCTCCTTACCCCCTATTTGAGAAGTAGATCACTTCATTGAGTTAGAACCTACAAGGAAATTTCATGAAATATTAGAAAGGGGACTCATCAAACCTAGTCAATCTACTTACATCACTAGTGGGTTTGGTTAAGAAGAAAGATGGTACCCTCTATATATGTGCTACTTACTTTCACCTTAATAAGTTAATAATTAAAAAATACCACTCCAAATCCTAGATTGATGAGCTTATAGATGAGATCAAAGGTGCCAATCACTTTTCCAAGATAGACATCTTATCGTGGCATCACTAGATCCAAATGCATGAGGATGATGAATACAAACCAACAATCAAGATTGACCATAGAATGTATCACTTCATGTCAATGTCATTAGCCTTGACAATGCCCCCACAACCTTACAATCTTTGATAAATAAGATAGTGTAGTCCTTCTATACCACTTTATATGTATCTTCTCATTGGCATCCTAATTCCCACAGCAAAGAGATCAAATATGAGCATTTGAAGCATTTAAAATTGTTCTTAGAAGTGTTTCCGTCCTATAAATGTTGTGCAAAGAAAATAACATGTTCTTTTATGGAAATAAGAGTTGTACGTGGGACATATCATGAGTGAAGATGGGATTTGAGTGGACATCAGTAAGGTGCATTGCAGTAAGAATTTGCTTGTATAGACAAATTCCATCTCTTTGGGAGGAATTTTGGTCTCTCTCTCTTTTATGACCATTTCACTTTGCCACTATACCCATGTTTTTTCCCCTCTCATTAATTAATTAAATAATAACTATTTCTCCCAAGATGCATCTACTAATGCTAGTTTTGAAGTGTTGAAATGCCTCCTCACTTCAGCCCCAATTTTAATTGGCATAAAGATGTTGGTAGTTGTATTGATGCATGTGAAAAAAATATTGGCATATTTCTTTACCAAGTACATGGAAAATATATTGGCATAGTTCTTTAGCAAGTACATTGAATAACTACCTTTGAAAGTATGAAGTTGGAAGAGAAGAGAAATATATATGCATATCTATGAGAAAGAGTTATTCATCCTCCATGAAATCAAGAAATTTCATCCTTATGTCTATGGCATGCTCTCAATCATAGGGTGCTGAAATTATTCTTAATCACAATCTATGCTCTCCCATGAGCAATGTCTATGGATTTCTACATTATAGAGTTATGGTACTAGGATCTCTCCATCATAGGGTGCTGAAATTATTCTTAATCACAATCTATGCTCTCCCATGAGCAATGTCTATGGATTTCTACATTATAGAGTTATGGTACTAGGATCTCTCCATCATCATCTAACAATGGTTGCAACGGTGATGGTTTAAATGGATCCTATCCATCATCTTCATGATGGCTTGTGATAGCTCAATGGTATTATGTTCTTAGTCATCTAGTTCTCCTTCAAGCAGAAGCTTCCTCATGAGTTGCACTCCTTAGTCCTTACTTGATGCCAGGAGGCATATTTCACGGTGGATTCCGTGCCACGGTGGATTCCGTGAGGTTTTACGGTGGATTCCATAAACTTTGATGACTGGGGCTCATACACAAAGTGGATTCTTTGTGTGAGAAGTTGATGGGGACGCCTGTCCTTTTTCGGGCGTTTCATTAATTTAGTGTGTACATGGGTGATTCCATAGCGGGTGATTCCGCAAAATGCATATTAAATTAATAAACGTTTATGAGTTTAGAGTGCGCACTCGAAATAAATTAAGGTTAGGATTTATCTCTAACCAGTTGAGTTATTTATGTAGCTGAAGATTGCTAGGTATTCACTTTTGTCGGTTTAATTGTATTATTTTACTAAGGATTGTGAATGCTTCAGTTGATGTGTAGAGATAGCAGCAGTGGCGGAGGAAAGCATTGGATGATAGCGAGTATTCGATTTATGGATTATATTTTGATGGGCGCATACCTTAGGCATGGCGCCTATATTTTGTCACACCTATTTATTGAGGCGTCGGATATTTATTATTATTTTGTATGCGCATGGACGCACGATTATGTTATTTCTATTTGGACATTGTATTGGGCGTGCCAGACTCTTTGGGCATCGTCCATTAGCTTTATTCCTATTTTTGTATTAAAGCAAACTCAAAAGCTAAAAGCTTGCTATTTTGTAATTTGGGCTATTATTTGAGCTTGAAGATGAATAATACATAAAAATACATGCTTTGTGGAGTGCTCACACAAGGCATGGGGGGAGATTGCACCCAATTGGTCTCTTGCTCTTGTCGTTCATGCTTTTTACCTTGTAATTTGTGCAAAAAGTAGAGTTCTATTGTTCTTGGGGACCTTCCGGCATTCACTACGCGAGCATACAACATCCGATCTACGCACCAGTGGTATCAGAGCGAAGCTGAGATCAAAAGCTTCCAATCGCTACCCATCTCATGCGAAGGCGGAGCTCCTGGAACGATCGGGCTCTACGGTCAATCTCATCGCGAACGGTCGATACAAGCAGATTTCTGGCGATCAAGAACCCCTGTTTCCATCATCGGATCGCGAAGGACCGGTCTGCAGAGGCGGAGGACCACTCCTACATCTTCATCAAGTCATGGTTACACAGAGATAACTCATAAACCTCTATATCTTCAAGCTTCAAACTTTAAAGCTTAAGAAGCTTAGCTTAAGCTTTAAGAAGCTTAAAGCTTCCAATTTTTTTCCGTGAGGTATCAGAAGACGTCGCGGAATTTTCGGCGCTGACAAAAAACGGGCCCCCCCCACGAATTTCGTCGTTTGCTGCCCATTAAGCTCCAAGCTTAATCACTTAAGCAATAGTCACACAAGCTCCTCAATCTTGCAAGTCATCACAAACTTCAGGTCATACACAATCAATCAGATTCAGCAAGTCTATTAAGTTGAAGTTCTGCAAGTCCGACAGAGCAAGCAAGTACTGCAAGTCAACAAACTCTGCAAGTCACATTAGTTTGGTACTCTGCAAGTCAGACAAGTCCACAGGAGTCAAAACTGACTCTCATAGAAGGGTTGTTCCTGCGCAGAAACTCCGAACTGCAAAGTTGTTCATTGGAAGGTATTCTACCCATATGCAGGTTTGCTGAAGCATTTTCAGCATACGAAGAAGGATAAAACGTAGATTTTTCGAAGATTGTGAAAGCCATACCCAAAAATACATAAGCCTTGTATTCCCGAACTTGAGCTATGCTCATCCTGCTAACTTGATTTTGAGTGAGAAAGGTCTTTTGAGTTTTACAGGATGACGGAACCACATATGGATGTTCTTATGGGCTGAAGGCGACCTACCTGAACCTACGATGGAGCGAAAGCTGGACTTAATCATGATGCAATTGGATGAAGAACGAAGGGCTAGGCAAGCATTGCAAGTTCAACTAGCAAATTTACAAAGATCGTCTACCGAAAAAGAAGAAGCTCAATCTGAAGATCTTATCCGACATACCATCGACGCAACTCTCGAAGCTCAAACCATCCGCAAGGAATCAAAGCTAAGTAAAAGAAGTTTCAAATTCCGTACTTTCAATGGCATAAGAGAAGGAAAAACTGTTCTTGCATTCATTAGTCAGTTTGACGACTACTTTCATGAGGAAACCTATGCAGAAAAAGATAAAATCAAGTGTATCACTAATCATTTAGTGGACAGAGCATCTCTTTGGTGGACTGTTGTACGCAAGAGTATAGATTGTCCCGCTACCTGGGAGAATTTCAAGAAGAAGTTCATGCAGAATTTCCTTCCTCCACAATTTCATGAGAAAGCCATTAAGCAATGGGATCTTCTTCAGCAACGGGATCGTGAGCCTATTCCTCAATACACAGAGCGTTTTTGGAATGCACTACTCCAGCTACGCATGCTTGAAGACGTACCCAAAGCGACACACAAGCGCAAGTAATATGTCTGGACTTATTGGGCATTACTACGCTGAAGTTAACATGTTCAAGCCTGTTACTCTTGAAGACGCCATTTCACTAGCTCACGACACTGAAGACAAGTTGCGAGGTAGAGACAGATATCCAAAGCAATTCCAAGCCAATGGTAACTATGGATCTAAGCAATTCAATTCCAATTTTAGAAGATTTAATCCAGGTCGTTTCTCTTCATCATCTTTCCGTAAAAATTGGGCAAAACCACATGCATTACCAACCAATGTTAATCAAATTTCAAAGCCTATTCCACAGCCAAATCCTAATGTCCCTAGACTTCCTGCCATTGCAAACAATGTAACCAAAGCCAAGCCAATAGTATGCTATAAATGCCACCAGCCGGGACATTTAGTTGCAAATTGCCATTCAAAGAAGCCACCTGCCCATATCAACTACCTTGGAGCAATGGAAGAAGACGAACATGAAGATATGCCTGATTTCATTGAAGATGAGGACGACACTACTACTCCTTCGGATACTTTACCAGGTATGCCAACTCCACATTCTTTATTGACTATGAAATGTTTGGTGCATGGAAAGGAAAAGATTATTTTGCATGATGACGGTAGCACTCATGATTTTATTTCAGCAAAATTAGTAAAGGAATTGAAGTTACAGACTGTACCTACGCATTATCGCATCAAAGCAGCATTCTTAGGCACTAGGTATAATGGTACACAGGAAGTGCATGACTTAGAGATTCAAATTGGTCAATACACAGAAAGAAGAAATTTCCTACTTGTTCCATTACAGTCGAGTGACATTATTTTAGGTATGCCTTGGCATCACCAGCATAACCCAAATATAGATTATTCGACACATTCAATGAATATTAATTTTCAAGGAAAATCTATTACATTATATGGTATGCATGCATCTAATGCTTTTCCACTGCTTTCGCATACTCAAGCTAAACGTGCATTACGCAAGAGTAGTAAATCCTATCTCATTTGGGTGAATGAACTGCAAGTAAAAGAAAATCATATGCATCCTAGGCATAAAGAATTTCTTGCACATTTTAAAGACTGTTTTACCAAAGACCTACCACTTGGTTTACCTCCTTCACGTCCAGAAGACCATAAGATAGATTTGATTCCTGGCACACAACCACCTTGCAAAGCACCATATAGGCATAACCAGATAGAGCAAAAAGAAATTCAGAGTCAAGTTGAGGAATTACTAAATAGAGGATTGATTAGACCTAGTAGTTCTCCATTTGGTGCACCTGTTCTGTTAGTCAAGAAAAAGAATAATACCTATCGTATGTGCATTGACTATGGAGCTTTAAATAAGATCACTGTAAAGAATAGGTATCCCATTCCTAGAGTTGATGACCCTATGGACAAACTACAAGGATCTGCTATATTTAGTAAAATAGACCTTAAGTCTGGTTATCATCAGGTGAGACTAGATACGTCAGACATATTGCTCATTACGAATTTTTACTGATGCCATTTGGATTGACTAATGCACCTGCTACGTTTAGTAGAATGATGAACCGTATATTTTTAAAATATTAGTATTGTGTTATTGTCTTCTTTGATGATATTTTGGTGTTTAGTCAAAATGAGAAAGAACATTATGAGCATTTGTCATTGGTTTTCCAGTTACTAAAAGATAATCAACTGTATGCAAATCCTAAAAAGAGTGAATTCTTTAAAACAGAAATTGAGTATTTAGGTCATATTGTATCATCTGATGGAATTAAAGTTGATCCTAAGAAAATAGATGCAATATTGAATTGGCCTGTACCTAAAAACGTGCATGAGTTACGCTCATTCCTTGGTCTTGCTAGTTTGTATAGGAAGTTTGTACGTAATTTTTCATTACTTGCTTTACCATTAACCAAACTTCTGAAGAAATGTATTGTCTATCATTGGTCCGAAAATCAACAGAAATCCTTTGACTTATTGAAACATGCATTAACCCATGCCCATGTCCTACAGTTGCCTGATTTTAATAGACCATTCTTTCTAGTAGTGACCGATGCTAGTGGATCAAGAATAGGAGCTGTACTTATGCAAGACAATTATCCCATAGCCTATTCTAGTTGTAAGCTGAAACCCTCTGAACTGAAATATTTCACATATGACAAAGAACTATTAGCAGTTGTACAAGCATTAAGATAGTGGAAACACTACTTAATGGGTTTAGAATTTATGATTAAGATCGATTAGCAAAGTATTAGACATTTACTTAGCCAATCCCAAATCTCTGACCGACATATCAAATGGGAATCCTTTATTCAAAGTTTTCATCCTATCATTCAATACCAACCCAGAAAAGAAAATGTAGTGGCTGATGCATTAAGTAGAAGACCTGCCATTTATAATATTTCTGTTATATCTTTTGATTTTTTGATTGCTATGAAAGATACTTATCATCAGGATATTACTTTTCATGCTGACTGTAATAAACTAGTTCAAAATAACTTGATTCCTATTGATTCATTGTCATATAATGATGGATTTATGTTTTATGAAAAGAGATTGTGTGTTACAATTCCATTCCGATCTTTTGTTTTGAATGAGATTCATTGTCCCCCATATCAAGGTCATAGAGGTATCATATCTACTTTACGTACATTAACTGAAGATTTTTATTGGCCACATATGGACACTGATGTATCTAACTTTGTTTCTGAATGTTTGATTTGTCAAAGAGTTAAGAGACATCATGGTAAACAGTATGGATTACTTATGCCTTTGTCTATTCCATCTAAACCTTGGGAACAAATTTCTATGGATTTTATTACTGGTTTACCTAATACTAAATCTAACCATGATATGATTTGGACAGTAGTAGATAGATTTAGTAAACAAGCATATTTCATTCCATGTAAGAAAACTTTAACAGCATCACAAGCAGCACAATTGTTTTTGAAAACTGTTTTATCTAACCATGGATTGCCAAAAGTTATTATTTCAGACCATGATTCTAGATTTTGTAACAACTTTTGGATTACTCTGTTTGCTAACCTAGGCACAAAGATTGATTTCTCATCTGCATTTCATCCTAAAACTAATGGACAAACAGAAGCCACTAATAGCACTATTCTAGATCTGTTACGTGCATATACTATTTCTAAACCTCAGACATGGGACACACATTTGCATTTATTACAGTTTGCATATAGCAATACACCACACACATCTACAAAGAAAGCACCGTTTGAAGTGATTTATGGTTATAGATTATCTACACCTGTTGCATCTTTGTCAAATAGAATTCAGAGTGCTGATGATATTGCTAGTATGCATAATACTATTTTTGATGAGGTTAAAGACATGATTGCCAAAGCCCAGCAATCATATACCAAACAAGCCAATAAGAAAAGACAAGCAATGAATTTCAAAGTTGATGACTATGTTTGGTTGAGAATAGAAAAACGTAGACTACAAAGTGTAGATAAACATCTGGTTGTGAAATTAGCCCCTAGATTCTATGGACCATTTAGGATCATTCATAAAATTAATGACAATGCATTCAAGTTAGAATTACCACCTCACTGGAAAATTCACAACACATTTCACATTAGTTTATTAAGATCTTTTAGAGGCCAATTACCTGTACATCCTGTTTATGAAAACCCACCTTCGTTAGAGAAAGAGACTAAAATACTTGAACCTGAAGCTATCATAGACACTGACTTTATGACCACTAGAATTGACCGAAGATATTCTAGATATCTAGTTAAATTTAAGAACCATCCTGTAGAGGAAGCACAATGGGTGCATGCTAGAGACTTAAATGCTTTCCCCACTCTGTTAGCTCCACATTGAGCTAATAGCAATTGAGGTCAATTGCTATCCCACCCCGGGGATATGATGCCAGGAGGCATATTTCACGGTGGATTCCGTGCCAGGGTGGATTCCGTGAGGTTTTACGGTGGATTCCGTAAACTTTGATGACCGGGGCTCATACACAAAGTGGATTTTTTGTGCGAGAAGTTGATGGGGACGCCTATCCTTTTCGGGCGTTTCATTAATTTACTGTGTACATGGGTGATTCCATAGCGGGTGATTCCACAAAATGCATATTAAATTAATAAACATTTATGAATTTAGAGTGCGCACTCGTAATAAATTAAGGTTAGGATTTATTTCTAACCAGTTGATTTATTTATGTAGCTGAAGACTGCTAGGTATTCACTTTTGTCGGTTTAATTGTATTATTTTACTAACGATTGTGAATGCTCCAGTTGATGTGTAGAGATAGCAGCAGTGGCGGAGGAAAGCATTGGAGGATAGCGAGTATTCGATTTATGGATTATATTTTGATGGGCGCATACCTTAGGCATGGCGCCTATATTTTGTCACGCCTATTTATTGAGGCGTCGGATATTTATTATTATTTTGTATGTGTATGGACGCACGATTATGTTATTTCTATTTGGACATTGTATTGGGCGTGTCAGACTCTTTGGGCACCGTCCATTAGCTTTATTCCTATTTTTGTGTTAAAGAAAACTCAAAAGCTAAAAGCTTGCTATTTTGTAATTTGGGCTATTATTTGAGCTTGAAGATGAATAATACATAAAAATACATGCTTTGTGGAGCGCTCACACAAGGCATGGGGGGAGATTGCACCCAATTGGTCTCTTGCTCTTGTCGTTCATGCTTTTTACCTTGTAATTTGTGCAAAAAGTAGAGTTCTATTGTTCTTGGGGACCTTCCGGCATTCACTACGCGAGCATACAGCATCCGATCTACGCACCATTACTAGCCATTTAAGGTTGGTCAAAACTCATAAAAAGGTGCAAGAGAGTTTCTATTCAAAGACATGTTATAGAAATGGTAAAGAGTATACAACTCAATTCGTAAATTACTAGTGGAACAAACTAAGATCTCTTAAGCCCTCTGGACTCCTTCGACCCCTTCATGTTCTTGAATGGAAAAGGACACACATCATTATGGATTTCATTAAATGACTACATATGACCAAGCATGGTTGGAGTTCCATTCATGTTGTGGTGAAAAGAGTCACAAAGGCAACCAATTTCCTTCCCACTAAGGTGCAATATTCAGCTAGTCAATTGGTCAAATTATAGAATGTGTGTTAAAATTGCATAGATTTCTATCTATCACCATACATGATCATGACCCCAAGTTTATGGGCACCTTTAACCAAGTGTATTTAACTCCACGGGCACTAAATTGGACCCCTCTATAGCATATCGCTCCCAAATATATGGATAAACATAAAGTTTTAACCAATGGTTGGAAGCCTCTTTGTTACGATTACAAATGACACATAAGAATATTGGAATCAATGGTTACACTTTGTTGAATTACGTGCAACAATATTATGCATTCAATCATTGTAATAGCACCTTTTGAGGCCTTACATGGCTATAAAGCTCACACACCCTCTTGCTTCTTGAATTTCCATTGGGTCCCCCCATTTGGTGGTTGGAGATCACACCACTTGGGGGCATTAACATTGAGCTTGTAGACTAGCCTTGTTTGTTGCACCTTTTTAATTTTATCCTTTTGTTTGTTCTTTGTTTAGCACCACTTACATGTGTAGAAAGAGTAACTTTTGGGCTTTAGTTTGAATTAAGTTTCATCCAAATTAATAAGGCTATCCAATCAAAAGTACTAATATTTTTACCATGGACTACACTCTAATAGTTTGGATAGCCATCGTACTATAATCCAACATCTCTAATGGTGCCTTGATTTTCTATCATTGGCCCAAGTTACTTGATGCCCTATGTACTCCACCACTTTCACATTGATAAGTTGATTTGTAATAATTATTATGTGAAAATTTATGGAGGTGGGGAAATTTTTTGGAGTGGATTATTTTCATGAAGTAGTAGCACACACGCCACCTTTAGATATGTGGGCTCTCATGCCTTGTAAGGGAGGATAATCTTGGGGGCTTCACTATCTGTAAATACTCTATATCACATGCATCGAAGGCATATTTAAAAATATTCTTATCTATGAGGTTCTTCAAAATAGAAATATCCATTTTCTCTTCACTCTCAATGAAAGAGAGAACTCAAACATAGAATATCCAAAATTCATTGATCCTAATGAGAGTAGTTGTCAATGAAGAACTTTGTTTCTGAACACATTGATTGAAGACCCTAATGATGCACAAACTTTTTCTATGTTGTTGCTCTTTATGGGGTGGTCCAAAAAAGGCATGTCTAATAGCCCTCCCTTGCTCCTAACATACAAACATGTTTTTCTCTTGATATTGTGCTCTTATGGTTGTAGCCTTGTATCCATAGTATCTTGCAAGATCTTGTCCATAGTGTTTGATCCTTGAGGTGTTCTTTTTAAGATCAAAGTTATTTGCCTCCTTCTTTTTCAAAGTTAATAGTGGATTTCCCAGTGTGTGTAATAAGGCTAAGAGAAGGTGTAAAGCCTTAATATAAATGAGGGGTTACAAGGGCTTAAGGTTTAATAACCTTTAAAAAATTATAAGCTAAAAAGCTTATAATAGTGAGTGTTGATTTGAGTGCTAAGTATAGTGAGTGAGGGGCTGTTGATTATGGATCTGCTTGTACCAATGATTGTGCTAACTATGTTGATGACATAGTGGTAAATACATTGAATTATACTAGCTTTGGTAGGCACCAATGCTAGATCTTCCTACTGAGATGATGTTGATTTTATTATAGAGCTGATGTGGCTCCTTGATTGTCGAGCTCGAGCATTGGCTGCCTTCAAGAGCATTATTGACCTAGCTATGGGCTAGAGTGACTTTGCATTTATGAAGCTACTATCATGATTTGGTGACGTGGACTAAGCTTGAATGTTGTGCTGCTTCAAATGCTATTGCAGATGAAACACACTTATTCTAGAAGCAAGATGGGATTTTCTTTCTTTGAAGATAGCTAACAATGATTACACTAATGATTCCATGAGGATCACTAGATTTGATGTGCCTGGTAAAGATGCCAAATTGATGTGTGTGATACTTCAATTGTGCCTTATGATGAGCTGGACCTGATCTATTGGATGAGCTCCTATTGTGGATGTCAATGATTGGATTTCTAAGGTTTAAAAGACCTTAATAGAGAAATGAATCTCTCTCTCTCTCTCTCTCTCTCTCTCTCTCTCTCTCTCTCTCTCTCTCTCTCTCTCTCTCTCTCTCTCTCTCTCTCTCTCTCTCTCTCTCTCTCTCTCTCTCTCTCTCTCTCTCTCTCTCTCTCTCTCTATCTATCTCTAGAGGATGATGATGATGAAGAGTGAGAAGATAGTTTCTAAGAGAGGCAGGTGGGAAAGAGATGGAGAAAATCAAAGAGAAGACTAGGAAGATACTAGTGACATCTTAACAATGAACTAAGAAGACGATTATACTTTCAGCAACTGATTGACGAGGATCTTAATCTACCTAAAGTGCATTGGTCCTACTTATCAATTGCTCCAATACCATGTTGGAATTTTGGTGCTTCCACACAATCACGAGCTCAATGACATAGCTATGGAGGTTGGTACCATAGATTGATCATGATTGTGTGAGAGAAAATGTGTGTGGAGGGAAAAGAGAGAGAATGATAGACAAGCTAGATGTAAAGTAGAAATGTAGTCATATTGATAGATCAAAGCGTTGTGTTACAATGAGAATGAGCCTCTTATATAGGCTAAGACAAGTGGCTTGCTTACATCATCAGTGGTGTGAAGATCACATGGGTTCCACTACTTCTCTCAAAATGTCTAAATACATCTCCCCATTTTCCCATCAACCAAAGGAGGATTCACATGACCCTATTAGAGAGGCATATTTAAAAATAATCATCATAGGCACCTCAAAACATAAGGCTTATGCACAAAGCATCAAGGAAAATTAGTTGCAACATAAGTTGAGTGGCATTCAATCAACATAATCATCATATGAGTTGAAAGTTGGCACAATGATATTGTCTTTGATGGGATCAGTAGCTACTATATCAATGTGTAGGATATAGAAGGGGATTCGTCCATGGCCTCGGCTGGGAGACCTCCTCCGAGACTCTCAAGGCGGCCTTCGCTCCCTGCCTCCAGCCCACTCTGAGAGACTCTCAAGGCGGCCTTCGCTCCCTGCCTCCAACCCACTCTGAGATAGCCGCAGTCAGTGTAGTTGGTTAAGTTCTCGCTCCAGTTGCGGTGCTGCACGGCGGCCTCCTCCGGGAAGAGGAATTCAGGAGATGAGGGGAGGCGATAGAGGGTGTTGACGGACCGCGGGTCAAAGGCAGTGCCACAATACTCCTGGAAAGGGTTATAGAGGCAGACGACGCCATCGTCCCTCTGACTGCTGGAGGTGCTGCTGCTGCCGATGCCGCCTCTAGCATCTTGCCCAATCTGCCCCTTGATCTACCTCAGAAGGTTCAGATCTTCCTTTGTGAAGGGTTCCCTTATCTGCACTCAAGCGCATGCAGATGCTACCTCGCTTCTTCTCATACCTCTGTGGTGCACCCCTGAGCAAGGTGGCAGGGATGATCGAGCTCGTGGGGCCTTGTGTCGTACGCAGTGCGCCAGGGATTCTCCAACTCTGGGTGGAGAACGTCAAGCAGAAGCTGCAACTTTACAAGGACCTCGGGCTTGATTGCACATATCTTGGTGGAAGCATTCTCCAGTTACAATCGAAGCTGGAGACGTTAAAACGGCATCTAACAGAGTTTCAAGAATTAGGGTTTCCTGAGAAGGTGATGACCACGGTTGTGAAACGGCATCCTTCCATACTCACAACTGATGTTCAGAGATACGTCAAGCCTGTTATGACACTTATTGAGAAATATAATGGATTGCAAGTTGAGGCCATGCACAGATTCATCATGTTTGATCCAGAAGTGATTTTGCATTCAACATCTGTATTGCAGCACAAATTTGAGGTTTTCAAAGGCCTTGGCCTGGATTTGAAGGGCCCTGAGACTGCGTTTCCTGATTAAAGCTCTGAGACTGGGAATGTCCCGGTGAATCTCTCAGTATGTATCTTCACTGGTGGATTTGTATGATGTTTCTATTTTCAAGTACCTTGAAAGCATGTGGCAGCATTGAAGACCTTGGTCAAGGCATAATTATACATAGTCAGATCATTATCAGTAAACTTGAAGAAGATTTGGTTGTTGTAGGCACTCTTGTTGATCTGTATATAAAATGCAGGATGCTGAAAGATGCACTTAAAGTCTTTAATAGGCACACTAAAATTGGCCATTCAAATGTCCTTGACAAGGGATATGATATAATTTGTTTTAACTAGCATGTGCCATGACTTAAAAAACTCTTGACATACTCTCATAATGAAGTATAAGTCTCTTGAACACTAACATACACATCCCATAAGTAGACACATGAAATCTCAATAGGAATAGAGATCCTGTAAGATTCCAATTCATGGATTGGGAGTATCACGACAACGTCTCTCATGCAATAAATTAAAAATCATGTGACAAATTTAAAAATCCATAATAAATTAAAAATGATCTTATTTCTATAATGAATTTGGATTAGTATTATAATTATCAAAACTAAAACAAAAAAACCACATGGGTGATCAGCCATGTTCTAGTGCTACCTCATGTGGTGAATCGTCATCTTCCTATAAAAATAAGGTTCCATAGATTTTACACAAAATATCACCTCATGCAAAAAATCTATACCCATGGCATATTTAATGTGACAAATAGTAGTAAATATTTATTAGATGCTTATAAGTTAGAGTAGTGTTGACTTTTTGAATCCATTGAGATTCTATGATAGAATGAGTTTTGTCTTTTACTCCATACATATGATACTAATTTCTAGTTCTAGTTCTAATCATGTCATGGTCAAGAATTACTTTAGAAATTAAACATTTTTAAATCTTTCTCTAACAATGGAGGACCATCCACAACATGATTAATTGTAGGTATTCTCTTAAAAGGTTTCAACAAGTTGATATGAGAAGAATTATGAATTTGCTAATGAGTAGGAATGCTCATTCTAAATGCATTTTCATTAATCTTAGGAAAAATAATAAAAGGAACATCATGTGTTGGGGCTAATTTAATTTTTGATTGTCTCTCAAACAATGGATTTTAACCTCCTCTTCTCAATTCACAACCACACTAAATCACTGTTCTTAAATGTAATAGCCTTGCATTTCTTGTTTTCTCGGGCTTCATATGTCAATTGTGATTGCTTAATTTTTTTCAATCACTTCTTTCTAAAATTATTCTATGGTTGCTACCTAAAGTATCATCAGAGTTGAAACATCACTAGCAATTGTGGTCATGGGGGGATATGTAGTTTTTTAATCTTTGCCAAATGATAGAAAAATTAGAGTCTAAAAAATATGTGGGAATCATTGTATCATAAGTTTGAACTTCAACAATAGAAACTCAATTCCAATACATAGTCTTAATTTTATCAAAAGTATGCAAATGATGAGATGCAATATTTTTTGTAAGCCTACAAATTAGTGCATTGGTTAGCACATTGATATTACCTAGTTGGCATTGAATCATGAGGTGAAAGTTTTGGATTTAAAAAATCCCATTTTATATTAGGGTAAAAAAATAAGAGATTGATTTAGTAGGATATTTAATGGCATGTTGAAATTTAAGGAGATTATACTATACCTAGTAATTACTCATTATATACATTGAAATTTAGTTCAAATGGTTTGAATTGTTGAATTTTACAAGCTATAGAGTGATCATTTTGCATGAAACTTGTGCCTATGCTTGAACCATTACCATGTGTAAAATAATAAGAAATGAAGGTTGGAAAAAATTAGGTGATTGAAGGATAGATACAAGTGTTAATTGATTTATTTTGACTAGGGTCCCAACAAAAAGAATTGTCTTTATGTAATGACATAATGAAAGGTAAAGAAATCAACAAAAAGATCTAACAAACTTTCAACAAAAACTTGTTGATCTAAGAAAAGATTGGACTTCATGCACACTCTTAGGATTAGGCTAATCTTTGATGGTTTGAATTTTCTTAGGGTCTCCGGCTATACCCTCAATAGAGACTCCATGTCCTAAATATTTAACTTGTTCATGAAATAATGAACTCTTTTAAAGATTTGCATATAAGTGATGTTTATACAATAAGTTGAACACAATACTAAGATGTTTCTTATGTTCCTCTTTTGACTTACTAAAACTAAGTATATCATAAAAGAAAAACAATAAAAAACCTTAATAATGTTTAGAAAATGGATTTATCATCTATGCAAATGTAGATGGTGCATTAGTTAGACCAAAGCACATAATCGTAAATGTATAGTGATCAAACTATGCCCTAAATGCGATCCTAAATACATCACTTGATTCCATACAAATTTGATGGTATCTTGATTTGAAAACAATCAAACTTAACCTAGTCAAGCTTTCCTGCCAATTAGAATTCTTGTTTACTTAAGCTTGCCTACCATTGAGAAGCTTATGCACACCTAAGCTTGTCCATTGTTAAGAAGGCTACCCACTAAGTCTTGCCTACTACTTTGCTTTTATCTTTTATCTTTTAATTATTCATCCTCTTTTATGCAAATATTTTTATGGTTCTATCTTAATCATCAAGTCTTCATATATTTTTTACTTCTCAATTATTATTTTCATATAAACAAATATCCTAATTTCTAACTTTAATCTAACAAACTTGCATAAAATACTAGAATATAACTTTCTAAATCAAATCTTAAAGAAATATCTTCTTCTATTTATATGAATAAGGAGAATATATGTCGTGAAAGACATACCACATACTTGATGTAAGCTCAAAGAAGAGCTCAAAGTTGGATATCTTGCATGTGTGTGCAACCTCCTCAAATATGGAAAACTTTGATTCACAAGCAAGTAGTACACCTCTTCTAATATATCAAGCACCTTCTCCATTTTATTTCATTGTTTATATTTGATAAGGGTTTCAAGAAGAAAAATTAGACTTGATTTTCACTAGTCTCTTGATCCTATTGTCAATATACATTAAACATTTTTCAAATTAAAGAGGACATTTCATACTTCCATCTATTCTCCCCCTCTCTCTCTCCCTCCCTCCCTCCCTCCCTCCCTCCCCCCCCTCTCTCTCTCTCTCTCTCTCTCTCTCTCTCTCTCTCTCTCTCTCTCTCTCTCTCTCTCTCTCTCTCTCTCTCTCTCTCTCTCTCTCTCTCTCTCTCTCTCTCTCTCTCTCTCTCTCTCTCTCTCTCTCTCTCTCTCTCTCTCTCTCTCTCTCTCTCTCTCTCTCTCTCTCTCTCTCTCTCTCTCTCTCTCTCTCTCTCTCTCTCTATTTCTCTTGATTTAACATAAAAGTGTAAGAGTTCTCTAATTTAACAACTCACTTAATGAAGACAACTAAATTTCACCCTCTTCCGTTTTTCCTACCTCTTTCTCTTCCTTCTTCTTTCTCGTATAATCAAAGGCTTTAAGATCAGAAGAAAAGAACACACAATAAATTACACAATCTACAAGGGTAAATCATTTCTCTTCTCTTTGCCTTACTCTTTCCTCCCTCCCTCTCTTCTTCTCTTTCATATCATTTTCATGATCACATGGAATCAAATGAGTTAAAAAGAAATCTTTGTAACCTACATTTTCATGGTCACATGGAATCAAATGAGTTAAAAAGAAATCTTTGTAACCTAAATTTTCATGATCACATGGAATCAAATGAGTTAAAAAGAAATCTTTGTAACCTACATTACCTTATTCTCTTGCTTTCTCTTCCTTAACTCTTTATCA
Organism: Lygodium microphyllum; assembly: GCF_053477565.2. Lineage (NCBI taxonomy): Eukaryota > Viridiplantae > Streptophyta > Polypodiopsida > Schizaeales > Lygodiaceae > Lygodium > Lygodium microphyllum. The sequence continues at coordinate 172,789,455 of NC_141135.1, forward strand.
CACTCTCTATCTCTTTACCATAACCTCATTCACACAAAAGCAAAAAGAAGAAGAAAATCACATAAATACATTGCAAGCATGTTTTTTCTATCTTTTTCCATGTGTATGGAAGAGAAAAATAAGAAAATAAACTAAAGATGCATAAAAATGAAGGAAAGAAGAGCATGTATCTCAATGTATTGTGTGTTTGGGTATAGAAAGATACCACAAGATATAGAAATGAGCAAAGAAAATGAAATCTATGTTGGATATTTTTTAAATGAGGTTAGCATTTGCACTAGTATACAAGTTAGTATATACTGACACAAATACTAATACCCATACCAATGCAAATACCATCACATCTATTAGTGTAAAAATATTTATCAAGATAAATATCAACAATTGAAACGGTGCATAACAGAAACACACAAGATATTTTGCTACCCACGATGACATTTTTAGGGTCCCCATTGAACAGAGTTCTCATCAACTAACTAGATTTCTAGCCTTCCCGAACATCATCAACTATGAACCTATGAAAGTTAGCATATGGATATTTTCATTGCTACATCATCAACTATGAACCTATAAATATTAGCAGTTGGTAGTGTTCTCTTACATCATCTCATGTGTGGTTGATAGTGCCCAATCAATTCCATCATAGCGTTCAACCACTTCCAAAACAACATATGGCTAGTAGTATCCTCTTCCATCACCTCACACATGGCGATGATCATGAGTTCTTGCACAAAAGACCAAACTGCAACTAGTAGTGAGACTAGCAATCCCACATCCCTAGGTAGTTCACTATATGCATACCCTCTATATCACTTGCGTTCAAGGACTATTTATAAATATCCTTATTTATGAATTTTTCCTTAATAAAACATAACCCTTTTCTATTTAATCTGTAAGTAACCCCTTTATATGGAACCCTTCTGTATCTAAAAAATATGTAAAAATCGTATTTTAAAAATCCCTTACATTGAACCCACATGATACATACATATATTTATGAATGACCTCCCCGGGCTCACATCATATGACTTTGGTTAATAAACACTCTTACCTTGATATGTAGACATGGCAGGCCATGTTAACCCAACCATTGACTTGGGAAAAGGTATACTAAGGGTTTGGTGCTACAACTTCATTTCTCTTCCTCTTTTCTTTGATGATGAATTTGACTTCCTAATTAAGAGCATTGTGAACATCACCACAAGAATCATAGTTTATGACTTGCAAAAAAGCTCATAAAACAAGTGCATGAGATGACCTCTTTGAAAATGATATGGTACTAAGAAGCAGTGGTAGTTTTGAACCTGTATGTCCACATAATGTGCATCACAACCATCTCACTACCCACTATTTATTGTATTAATGCAATCATAACACTCCCACATTATCGAGACCCACAACTTTTCAAGCCATGTATGATCACAAGATTGATACTCAAAACTTGAAGAATTGATCGCCGTTATTTAAGTCTCGTTCAAGTAGCTTAGCAATGTCTTTAAAAAAGGAAAAACTTGTCCAAAAATGTAACTAAAACAATTACTTTAGGCCTAGGTTTCAACAACTTTTTTGTTTTTTGGTATAGTAACAGATACAAAAATCTTTAATGGACAAAATTGAAAGAAATCTTGAACAAATTCTTTGCAAAAATTTTATGGTTGAAGATTCTATACTTTCCATCTATGGGAAAAGACCATCATTCATGCCATTCTCTTCAAAGAAAGTATGAAAATGATTGGCATTGAGATGAACCAAGTTGTTAAGGATGTATTACACCATATCTTCGCAACATTGCAACTTTGAATGTCTTGGGCATTATAAGATTGCTAAGTTAGTAAAGATGAGTTTATTTATTGATCTTGTCCGATTGTTAAAGGGCTAAGCTTATTTTTGGTGGAACTGGTCCTCCTCGGCAATCGCAAGTCCCCCTCTAGCCAATTTTTCATGGCTTACATGATAAACACATCATCCCTATTGTCATTGCTATGGTGCACCGTAGCATAAACATTACTCCTAGTGAGAAAGCAGATACCTCTCTTCCTAGCACCATCAATTCTTAAAACAGAGACCTCTCCCTGTCGCTACACTCTCAAGGCCGAGCCAAGAGAGGCCGCTTTGACGGAGGGAGTGTCGCCCAGTCCAGCTCCGCCACCTACGGTCCTCATTGTGGAGAAGAGGAAGGACTGCACAGAATACATAGAGACATTGCTCTCAGGCAGACATTGCTCAGAAAGAGACGGTGCTCAAAATAATGTTATTGATTATGATGACAGAGAGAGCTATACATTGGGCACAGCATGCATGTGAAGAGACATGCAGCCATTCAGTGTAGGACAGTTTACACTGGACACGTGTGCACACTTGACCAGTTATTCCAACACTCCCCCTTAATGGGAAAAGTGTGAACAAGAATTTGATAAATACGATACACCCCATTTCCTTGTAATAGGATCATGGTACTTCGCTCCCTAAAACTATATGCTATGAATTTTTTACAAGGATGATAATGCATTTAACCCAAATCTAATGTTGCTTTAATGATCAACAACATCAATGACTTAGTCTTCATATTCTTCTTCTACATCACATGATTCAAGTTGCCAAAGGCCTGTAGGCATTGTGACCAAATCCACCACCCACTTAAAATGAAGAGACAATGGATATGTGGGTTGCAATCCATCCCGATGTCTCACAATTGAATACATTTGACATGTCATACATGTTTCCACAAAGTGAGCAACATCCTTATACATACCCTGCCACCAATATCTTTCTTTGATTTTTGTAAAAGTACCCTAAACACCTCTATGACCAGCCCACAAGCTTTCATGAAATTCTTGCATTATTTTTACTTGTGAAGCTCTGTCACCCAAAACTCGCAATGGCATACCCTGTTTCTTTTTAGCATGTTTCCATAAGTATCCATCTTTTAAGAAAAATCCATAGTCTTTCCTCTTGATCTTCTTAAACTCCTCATCTCATTCATCTCTCTTTGTTAATGTATTGAGATATTGACCAATTCTCAGCCACTCTACTGCATATTTGTCTTCCAGAAACACTTCTACACAAGATGCAAAACATCTAAAGTGTCTTCTCTTTGTTGTCCACGCTTCTGTTAATGCTATAGCAACACCTTGCATTGCTAAATTCCCTCTTGCAACATCATTTTCAGCCATAAGAAATTCATCTTCTTCATCCTCATCCATCATCCCATCTTCATTCTCATAGCGTGCTCGCAATAACATGACTGCCACTGGGTTATCTCTTCCTGCAATATGCTGAAATTCAGGGTTCAAAGATTTTATGTATGCAATCCACCGGAGCATAGCAATATCCGGAGTAGCATAACTAGTAATCATACCCAATACCGGCAAATAATCGGTTTCAATGACTACATGAGCACCCATAAAATACTCCTTATCACATTTAAGGGCTATCACAATTCCCCACAATTCTCTTTTAACCTGTGGATATCTTCTCTGTCGTTCAGTCAATACTTTTGCACCAAAGCGTATTGCATATCTTTGCCCTTCGTCATCATCTTGCCCAATTGCCCATCCAATCCCGATTGGGCTTGTATCAATAGTAATAGTGATAGGCTTTCCATATGAATAGTCAGCCTTTCTCAATATAGGAGCAGATTTTAAGAGTTGCTTCAATTTCTTCATTGCTTTCTGATGCTTCCTTTCCCAATGAAATTTTTGACCTTTCCTTAGAAGATGATAAAGAACATCGGCTACATGTGCAAAGTGAGGAATCCATATCAAATAGAACACACATGCACCCAAGAATCTATGCACCTCTGATACCTTCGTGCATACATCTTGCATTCTATCAATCCCATCTATTTTTGCTGGTGATGGCATTCGCCCATATCCCAACAATCAAAACCTCTTCAACTCCAAAGACAAACTTTTGTCCAGAAAGAGTTAAATGCACGTCTTCTAGATGCGTCAAAATCCTCTCACAATCCACAATATGATCTGCAACAAACTATCTGCATCCATGAGCATCCATCTCTTCATTCTTTTCATCGACACTGCATACCCTTTGATTGAAACATCATCCAAGAAGGGCATAGTCAATTGTGATATAAAATCCCTGAGTACCCTATTCATAGCATTTGTCATGTGTGCCACTAAGTTTGTTGCACCCTGTGGGAGAGTACACATCTGTACTAACCCAAAGGAGTCTTCATGGTTGTGATATCCTTGCTTTCAATTGCAAGCTGAAACTGATCATACCCCGAGTAAAGATCACCCAAAGAATAAATCGCTGCCTGCAAAAGCCTCTGCAAATTCATCAACCACAGGACATGCACCCACATTTCTTATGGTCACTTTATTGACCGGTTGCATGTCTTGAATAAATCTCAAAGCCCCATTCTTTTTGGGCACAATAAACCAACGATTCGAGTACAGGGCTGAAGAAGGCTCCAAGATCTTCATGGAATCTTTTCATTTTGCAAATCCATCAACTTTGGCAAGTAAGCTTTAGGCACTAGAATAGGCCTCAAGTTCCATGGTACATGTGGCACAGTAAATATGACCATGGGAGAGACAACATTTGGATCCACACAACCTATTTCACTTGGTTGAAATGCAAATGCTTTCCCATGTCTAGCCAACGTCTGCATAAAATAGTTTCTCCCAGCATGCAAAAGAAACCCTCATGCACCAACTTTCAATTCTTGTAATGTTTCAGATGTAAACTGATGACCTATATCTTTAGGATCCCGTAAGCTTGGCTGCCTTGACACTTTTTCATATATGCCCTCACTCTCTGGTGGAAGTGGCAAAGCAATTGGTTTCACCTTTTTGTCAAATGTCTTATACTTTGTCTCCACAAGTGCTTCAGCCCATTGTAATCCTTCCTGCTGAGCAAACAATGCTATAACATCATACATATCCATAGAACATACTGACAACACTCTATTTTCAACCTCATTTTCTGCATGTATAGTTGCTGAAATTTCAGCCATAGTGTCAGTAATGTTCAGCCCATAAAAGATGCCTGAAATGCCATCATTTTCAGCTAGTAGCCCCAATGATCTCAGTTTCTTAATAGCCCGTTTCATAGATATGCGTTCAGCCCTACACATAGCTTCCATAGGCTTAAACCAACAGGAACTGTTTGCTGTAAGCTGAGAATTACCAATAGTAAATACATGCTTCATTTCATCAAGAGGCAAGTACACCTCTGAATAGCACTACTGTATCCCTGCTTTATAGAAGTCCTTAATGAAAATCAAGGTCTTTGAATTCCCTTGCATTTGGAACCAAAGGAGACTCTCAAAGCGTATCACAATTTCTAGGATGATTAACACAAACAGTAAGAAATTGGACTGCTTTCCTCCCATCTTTGCTTCTGACTCTTGCATAAGCAGAACCATCATAAAGTACCTTTGTTTCCATACGCACTCCTGTAATATAGGGCTGTCCCAAAATCACTGCATATGAGGAATTATCTTGCACAAAGAAGTGTTGCTCTTCCTATACATCACCAATTGTCACTTTTACATTAGGACATGCAGTATAGAGCTCCCCTGAAGAATTATTTGCATCCCTCATACGCCAACCATGATCAATGTCCACAGGCCATGCACCATTTTTATACAATCCCCACTTAATGACATTTATCTCAGACCCATGGTCAAGTAAAGCAGCACAAGGAGTTTCACGCTCCCCTATTTTCACTACCGTTTTAGTGGTAGCTTTAGACCAATGATTTCTTGTGTAGTGACTTCGAGGAATAAATCCTAGAGTCTCTTCTCCATATTGTTGCATTTGCCTTACTCCACCATGCATATTGCTACAAGACAATGCATTTCCAGCCACTTTCTTCTCTTTTCCACATGATGTCCAATGATTAGTAGCATTTTGCATAGATAATCCAGTACTTACTTCATGCTCATATTCAGCCCGAATATCCAACAAACCAGTTTTCTCTTCAAATTGCAGCAATGCACTAGTCATATCACCAAGAAATTGACGCTTCCTTTTAATTATGTCAATGATCTCATTGTGAAATTCTCGCTTGGCAATGCCAAGCACCTCTCCCAAGGTGAATTCCACCCGACTGTTTAAGATCCGTTCTTCAAGAACCTTCTAAAGATCTGTGGCTGTCTCAATGTCAGATTGCAACTTATATCATGGCTGCTTGCCCTTCTTTTTGCCCTCTTGTTTGTTATCCTGTTTTTGCTTCTAACTGACCTCTTCCATAACATGCTTGAGAGGTGGCTGATTTGCAGCTTTAGGCTGATCCATACTTCTTTTTGTCATTCTTTTAGATGTCCCTGCAATATCTTCATCTCTTTTTCATTTTTCTTCCACAAGTACATCCGTGTTTTGTATCTTTGCTAAATATGCATACACTGAATATGCATCTACTGGTGATTCCCAACCAGTTATGCCACGAATGTCTTGCCCTGCATGAGACATTTCACTATTAGTGACCTTTTTCTTTTCAGCTACATGTAAAGCATGTGTCCATATTTCAACCTTTGGACCAACCATCACTTGGCCATGCATTCTATCCAGCTGTAGACCAAAAGTAGAAGCATGTACCGTGGCATAAGCATTTCGGACAGCCAAGTTTTCCAACAACTTCTACATACCTCCCTTTCCAAAATTCAAAGCAAGAGGCAATCCCGTTTCTTATGCATGGATCTTGCCATCTTTCCAAAAGATAAGCTGTCATGCCAAGGCCTCCTGATAGGTAGCACAATCCTTTCTCTCATGCTGCAAACAGTCACACCACATACATCTTTTTCCAGGCTTAGGGGCTGTTGCCCGTCCCCTTTTCTCTTGTCCTTTTTCATCCAATTTTGCAACCTTCAATTGAAGATCCCGCATCCCTTTGACCAATTCATCTAAAACATCTTCGCTAACAGAGGAAACAATAGCAGGTACAGCCATAGGGTTAGCCACAGAAGTGGGTGGCTTACTGGATACCTCAACTGTCTTACCCGTAACAGTGGGCAAGCTAGAGACATGCAATCTTTCTCTTCTTCTATGCTTCTTCACAAGCGCAGTAACAACTTCCTTGACATGTCTCCCACTCTGTTTTTAAACATGTCTCTGTAGTCTGATCCTCCAGCAAATCATCAAGCTTCTCTTGAAGCTCAGGATCCACTACCTGTAGAAACAATTCAATTTTCTGACTTGCAAGAGCTTGCTGTTCTGCAAGATCCAACTGCTCAAATCTACTTTCAAATTCTCTTAACAATTCTGTAGCCACAAGACCCTTATTGGGTTGTATAACCCACTCCTGAAAAGTCTTGTGTGTAATCAAACTGGTGTCCTCAATGTAAAATTCTTCCCTGAGTGTCTTCTTGAAGGCTACCCAATCAGCATCCTGCAAGTATAATTCAGTAATCCGTGCTTTCAGTTCATGAACAGTAACACGTATAAAATACCTGCTCCATGCAGATTGAGCCACTCCAAAGAATTCCATCTTCTGAGCATAGGTATGTACATATGCAGATACATTCCTGCCATTGAATAACTTCACCTCACGCTCAACTGCTTGCAAAACATTCATCACAATACTTTATGTTTGAGTTGAAGCTTGCACCACCTGTTGTTGTTGTTGTACCCGCATAAGCATATTCATATTTTGCACCAACTATTGTAAAACATCATTGGAGATTGTATTCGAAGATTCTCCCATCTTATCTTTCCTTCTTCTGTGACAACCTTTCATGTCGGGTTCACAAATGTCGGAGGGGTTTTTGTCGAAAGGTCGAATCCACCGGGGATCAGAAGTAGAAGGAAATAGAGATAGGAGATGGAAGAGAAGATAGAGAATATCCAAGTGGTAAACACTACAGAAAAAAATCACAATGAATTGAATCAATATGTATTGAAAGAACCTAGAATCTTTGCACTACTTAGAAGCAATCTCCAAGCATTAGTTCTCTTGGAGCTCCTTCATAGACCAAATACGTCAATCAGAAAAATCAGCACTTTCTCTGCTGCCCAAAACACGAATTTGATGGCTTCGTTGGCTCCGAAAGGAGGGTAAAACCCTAGGATGCTTGATCATGGATCTCATAAATCACTCCTTTTAGTTCAATCTGCAGTTTTCAGCCTATTTGCAGCAATCGCGACGCGCGCGATTTCGTCAATCTGTCTTTTTTTAATCAAAAATCTCCTAATTGGCTGAAAAAGCAACTAACTTTTTGCATGCCATCCTAATCTAGAAGCTTTTTCTAACTTTTTTGGATTTTTACAATAAATAATATAAAAAATAGACTAAAATTATCCAAAAATCTAGTACTTTCAGATAATCCATGCAACTCACACTAGTACTAATGGCTCAGATCACATTGACTCTCTAGATCAATAGAGAAGTTGGATGATGATGCATTCGATACTTTTTCACATTGTGTCCTCATAACATCACGACAGCATCGCAAATTTACCTGCACGTATCATTATTAGCCTCATTATTAGCATCGCAAAGCATTGTTATCAGCATCGTTATTTGCATCAGTATCAGCGTCGCATTTGCGATAATACCGATTGTTCTATGGCGACACTGATAACGACGATAATATCGACTGTTCTATGGCATCGCCAATAATGATGCTTTTTGCGATGACGTGGGCAATTTTTTTATTTACATTTTCGTCGCTTTTAACGTCGGTATAAGGCCTATATCTTGTAGTGTGTCACTATGTGGACACATTGTAAAAAACCTTGGAGTGCATCATCATCCAGCTTTCTTATGAATCTAGAGAGTCAATGTCATCTTAGTCATTAGTGTTAGTGTCCAAAGTGTGGATAGTTCCAAATTACAAGATTTTTGGACAATTTTAGCCTATTTTTAATATGTTGGATATTATTTCTTGTAAATATCTGAAAAATGTGTTTAAAACTTCTAGAATAGGGTGAGACGCAAAAAAAAAAGTTGTTTTCATCCAGTTTTGGGAGATCTTATGAAAAATAAGGACTTACGAATTTGGGCGAGGCACAATCGCACTTTACAAGCACCAAACAACATTCCAAACTGGGAGAAGAAGAAGCATGAGTGATTTGGAAGAATTCTGACCAAGTGTCCTAAGTTTTACCCCCCTTTCAGAGCCAACAGAACCATCAGATTTGTGGTCTGAGAAGTAGAGAAAAAGTTAATGTTTGGTGTGCATTTTTGGTCTACCACAGAGCTCTAGGAGATCTAATGCTTGGACATTGCTTCTGAGTAGTCCCAGACAAGGATTTTGTTTATTTTCTTAGGTTCTATCAATACATAGTACTTTGATTCATTGAGCTTTGTCTTTCTCTTGTGTACCTCTTGTCTATTATTTTTTCTTCTCTTCTATCTCCTATTCTCTACTTCATTATCTCTTTGATTCCCAGTAGATACGACCTTTCAACTAAAACCCCTCCAACAACATAGTTCATATTGAAGGTATATTTGTAGACCCTAAGAAAATTGAAACCATCAAAGATTAGCCGAGTCCTAAGAGTGTGCATGAAGTCCAATCTTTTCTTAGATCAATAAGTTTCTATTGAAAGTTTGTTTAAACTTTTAATTGGTTGCTTTACCTTTAATTATTTCATTACATAAAAGCATTTCTTTTTGTTGGGACCCTAATCAATAGAAATCCTTTAACACTTTGAAATACCTTTTGGCCCATGCATCTATCCTTCAATTACCTAATTTTTTACAACCTTCATTTCTTATTATTTTACAAATGGTAGTGATTCAAGCATAGGTGCAAGTTTAATACAAAATCATCTCTCTAAAGCTTATAAAACTAAACAATTCAAATTACCTTTTGAACAAAATTTCAATGTATATGATAAATAGTTACTAGGTATAGTATAATCTCTAGATATTTGGAAGCATTATTTCATGGGATCTAAAGTTATGATAAGGACATATTAACATGCCATTAAATATCCTATTGAATCAATCTCTTATTTCTTACCCTCATATTAAATGGACTTTTTTAGTCCAAAACTTTCATGTGATGATTCAATGCCAACTAGATGATATCAACGTGCTTACCAATGCATTGATTCATAGGTCTACAAAAAATATTGTATCTCATCATTTGCTTGCTCTTGATAAAATTAAGACTATGTACTGGAATTGAGTTTCTATTGTAAGGGTTCAAATTTTGGATACAATGATTCCCATATATTTTTTAGACTTTAATTTTTCTATCGTTTGGCAAAGATCTCACAACACTAACATTATTATATGAAATGATTGAAATGTAGGTAATTACACTCTTGTGAATGTATTGTAGCATTATCAAAAAGAATTATGTACTACTATACCATTTGGGAATATTGCAATGATTGAAATGCATACACCTACTTACATGGTAAATAGATGAATTCGGTCTACTATAGATGCATGTAAAGAATATTTCCATTGGCCTGCAATGAAGCATGATATTGTCAAATTTGTGTCTAAATGCATTGTATGTCAACATGTTAAACATCATCATGGAAAAACTTATGAATTACTTATGTATTTACCAATACATGATGGACCATGGGAACCAAATTCTATGGATTTTATTATTGGTCTTTTCACAACATTTGCACATCATAACATGATTTGGACTATACTAGATAGATTTAATAAGCTTCCTTCCTTGCAAAAATACTTTGTCTGCTATACTAGCTATAAACTTTTCATTAATACTACCACAAATTTTCCAAGCTAACACTTTTTAATCAGGATGGTAGAATTTGCAATCATTTCTACATAGCATTGGAAATCTAGGTTCTAAGATGCCTTACCTCGATGTTCCATTGTGAGAGAAAATGGCCAGACTAAAGCATCTAATAGTACTATACTTGATCTTCTTAGATTATATAACATCGATAGACCAAATAATTGGAATCAACACTTGCCTATAGTCTAGTTTTCTTGTAATAACACCCCATGTTCTGCTACAAGAAGAGCACTTTTTGAAATTGTTTATGGAAAAAAACTACCTATCCCCATGACCACAATTGCTAGTGATGTTTCAACTCTAATGACACTTTAGGTAGTGACCATAGAATAATTTTATAAAGAAGTGATTGAAAAAAATTAAGCAATCACAATCTAAGATATGAAGCCTGAAGAAATAAGAAATGCAAGGCTATTACATTTACGGACAATAATCTAGTGTGGTTGTGAATTGAAAAGAGGAGGTTGAAATCCATTGAGAGACATTCAAAAATTAAATTATCCCCAACATATTGTATTCTTTTTCTTTTATAAGATTAATGAAAATACATTTAGAATTATCATTTATGCTCATTGGCAGTTTCATAATTCTTTTCATATCAGCTAGTTGAAACCTTTTAAGAGAATACCTACAATTAATCCTATTGTAGATGACCCACCATTGTTAGAGAAAGATAAAAAAATAAATTTCTAAAGTAATTATTGACCATGACATGATTAGAACTAGAACTAGAAACTAGTATCATATGTATGTAGTAAAAAACAAAACTCATCTTGTCATAGAATCTCAATGGATTCAAAAAGTAAAAGGTACTCTAACTTATAACCATCTAATAAATACTTACTACTAATTTTCACATTAAATATCCCCTGGGTATCGATGTTTTGCATGAGGTGATATTTTGTGTAAAATCTATGGAACCATATTTTAATAAGTTATGGATTCGCCACATGAGGTAGCACTAGAATGTGGCTAATCACACATGTGGTTGCACTAGAATGTGGCTAATCACACATGTGGTTTTTCTTTCGTTTTATCAATTACCCCCAAGAGACATGATAAAATTATGGTATTTACAAAAGCTATCCAAATTCACTATAAAAATATGATCAATGGTTAATTTATTATGGATTTTGTTTATTTGTCACATGATTTTTAACTTATTGCATGAGCACAATGTTGTGATACTCACTGTCCATGGATTGGAATCTTACAGGATCTCTATTACTATTGAGATTTCATGTGTCTACAGATGGGATGTGTCTATCAATGTTTAGGAGACTTATACTTCACTAGAGAGTATGTCAACAGTTATTTAAGTCATGGCACATACTAATTGAAACAAAATATATCATATACCCTTCTCAAGGACATTCGAATGGCCAATTTTAGTGTGAAGGACCAATGTTTGAGTGTGAGTGATGTATCCATTGGTCCTAGGATAACTACCACTTTTTTCACTATAAATTGTGGGCCTATTTCATGTGCCAATAAATAGGGAAATAAGAGGCAACATAACTCTAGCTTGATACATGATTTTTGCGAGAACTTAAACTCAAGAAAGGTAAGGACATGTAGGCTCAAACACAAGAAATAACTTCAGTATATGTGTGGATACATATACATTATAGATCTAGGTGAGATTTGAAACTTTCATATTGTTGTTCTATAGATATTTTTCCAGCTAAAGTGTTGAACTTAGAGTCTACAAAGGACATTGTGTTGATTTGAGTGCTATCTCTTGCATATTGAGCACTATAAAGAGAGTTTGTGTGGATGGATTTGGAACTCTCTTTTCCTACTATTGTAGCAAAGAAGGTTGCTACAAATTCCACTATTTACTTCAAATCCTTTCTTATGTAGTTCCCAACACTATACATTAGTTTTATGTTAGAAGTTTGTTTTGATTGTGGTTTTCAAGTGACTTGGGCTCTTGGCTTATCATAGTTTCATTTGTGATTCCATGGTGATATCTATAGTGATACATCATGCAATTCAGGGTAGATGTGCTAAAGTTTCATATGAAGCACTCCCTTGGAACAAATATTTCTATCACATGAAACAAATATGTATCACATGGTGATATCTATAGTTATACATCATGCAATGCAGGGTAGATGTGCTAAAGTTTCATAAGAAGCACTCCCTTGAAACAAATATTTCCATCACATGAAACAAATATGTATCACATTAGATTGGAATGTCTCGGTCATCATCAGCAAGATGAAAATGTTTATTTTGTCACAACATTAATTCCCACTGAAGTAGTGCTTAAAAATTAGTTGTTTTGTTGGTTTTCACAAGTGGACCTAACCCATGAACATTTAGCTTGTCCATTTAGGAAATGCCCCATTCTAAAATACATTTGAACAATTTCTAAGTTTTACATTGAACTTAGTGTTTTCTATTTGTAATTTTTATTACAATGGGTTCCACAATGAGAGATGCTTCTACTAATGAATAAGAAGTTAATGTGTGAATGGAAACTAATGAAGGTGTTGCCTACTAACAACTTTTAGTTCTAGTACAAGACATTCTTTCCATGTAATTTGTCTCACATTTAAGATTGGCATTGATTAATCACTTTCTTAATATGCTTCAAGAATGAGTAAGAAAGAAAACTCTTAATATGTGAGCAATCTGGATACCAAACTAAGAAGCTATCTAATTTGCACAAGCACATAGTTTTCTCATTCCACTGTAGGAGCAAGTTTCTTCTATGGTGTTTGAATGAGTGACTTTTTATTACTGATACCTTGTTGAAATTGGCCTATGTGATGAATTGCAACAATGGAGTATAAAAATAGTGACATTAGCACCACAATATTCTTCAATAGATAACTTCTCACATATAGGTAATTTGGTCCAAGAGGTACCCAATAGCTACAACCTTGAGAACCTAATACGGTGACTTCTCACATATAAGTAATTTGATTAATGGAGTTCCAATAGTTACAACCTTAAGAGCCCAATAATGTCATTCACGTCAAAAATTGGCTTGGAATAATAGGACATCTAATAAGGGAGCTCAATAGAAAAAAAGCATTTGCACCATGAAAACAATATGAAACTATAATCAAGATTTAACATGAAACTATCACAAAATCCAGCATCACTTATAATAGGGTGATGTAGCACACTTGATTAATGGGCTATTGCAGTGTCATAAAAGCTTCAAGCTAGTATTTAAGATCATATTTAGATCAAGTTGCATACTAAATAGCAAGTTGAGTAGAAAGTGATGAGAAAACTTGTCTATTGCTCATCAATGGAAAATTGAGAGATGAGAAGACTTGATTATTGCTCATCGATGTGGGAAACTAGGAAGAGACATTTCTTGGTACTTAGATGATTAGGGGAAAGTAGAGATTCTTTTGCTAGAACTCAACTCTATTATGTCAATGGATGGGTATGCCCCTCGTTTGGAAGGGGCCCATCTAATTAACTATTGAGAACACAATCATTGAGATGAATTGGATGAGATTCTCATTATTTATTTTATTTAAATGTGCAAAGAAAATATCTACATTATCAAGAAAAGGATATTTGAGTGTTATTATTCATCTACATGTAAACTTATTCGCTTACATGTTGATGCTTTATCCATTTGTCACCTCTTGCAAACAGCAAACCAAAAATCAGCCAGCGCATGCGCTCCATCTAGCACATCTAAGATCTTGATCACTCATGATCCCGCATTCCATCAAGATCTTGACTCGTTCTCCTCATGTAGAAAACATGCATGAGGTGTCAAAGCTCTGCTAGCTAGCTAGGTACTCTAGAGTCCACCTATATGAGCAAAAGCTTCTAGAACATGATTTCTCCACTATGATGGTGGCATGCATTGGGAGGGCCAATCAACTCTCTTTTAGCATACATTATATATGCAAGGAATCACTATACTTACTGAGGGCTTGCCCAAAAGTTTGGATGCACAATGCAAATAAGGAAGCATGAAAGATGCAGACACTTCTCCTTGAAGGAGGCCATCACACAACATTTTTGGCAAAGTTGGAGTCGTGAGTGTTGGAATTAATGGTCAAGTGTATACACGTGTCTAGTGTAAATTTCCCTACACTAAAAGGTTACATGTCTCTTTGCACATGGATGCTATGCCCCCAATGTATACCTCTCTCTATCATCATAATCAATAACATTATTCTGAGCACTGTCTCTATCTGAGAAACATTTGTCTAAGAGCAATGTCTCTGTGTATTCTCTGCTACCAATGCAGTCCTTCCTCTTCTGCACATGGTATCAGTGGGTCAGACGATCCCTTGTGGGTGCCCCCTTTGCCCAAAAAGCACCCTCAATCTCTTTGAGAGATTATGCACAGGAAGACACTCTATGACTGGTGACAAATCCGCCCCTAGCCAAGATGAAGGTGCATCATCCTCTGTGCAAGACTGCAAATATCGTGTTGCAATGGATTTCACCCTCTTGCAGCAAGGCCAAGGTGCGACATCAGTAGAGGCACCCTCTGAGCCCCCACCTTATGTCTGCAGTGCCAAGATATTCACAAGATGTCTTCTCAGCCAAGCAGCAAAAAACTCATTATATCTTGCACTCCCACATTTGGAAATCCAACATTTGAAGACATCCCCCACAACAAAGAGCACCATGCAGTTCCTACAACCATACAAATGTGTAATATTTCTGTTGAAAAATATTACTAGCCCGTGTGAGACTCATGCAAATGACAATTATGGCATTGAAGTTGCCGATGGTGCAATCTTTAAGCTATACGCAAGGTATCATGACTCTCCACTGGCAAAATGGGACCGAGGTTTAAAAACCCGTATAACCGTAGGTGAACATCCTCTTAGGAGGAGGTTAAGAGGATAATGTGGGGATAAAAATTCAAATTCTTTTTATTTTATATTTATTACTCCTTCTTCCCCCAGCCGAATGCCATGCTAGAGGAGAGGGAGTGTGGCGCGGATGTGTCAGCACTATTGCTGGAGGTCGTGGGGGAATAGGGCCATGCAACAGGCCACGTGGAGGGGGAGGTCCCCTCTCCCTTCAACTATAAAAACCCCCTTTGGCGGAGCGGGGGGGGATAAGGGAGTGGTGAGGAAGGACAGCTGCGACAGGCTATGGAGTGAGAGAGGAAGAACGACGCCTAACTATGGAGGTATTGATGCTGCCATTGTGCTGCGTGGAGCCGCCAACTGATAGAATTGCCACCGCCTGAAGGCGAGGCCGCCGCTGCCATCGCCAAGAGCCATCATCAAATTGTCGTCTCCTTATGCCACGTGCTGCAGCCCAGAAGCTCCTTAGAAGCTTCTTCTAAGGGGGCTCTCTAAGCCCCCTTTTTCCATTGCATTCCTACACAAGCGGTTTTTACCCCCCGAGATTTAAGCCCCCTTTCCCCTTGCGCCCCCCAAAATCCATTTTACCCCGGTTGTGAAGCCTTCTTGTGGATTTCCATAAAGCCCTTTTTACCCCCCCCCCCCCCCCCCCGGTTTTCTTTTAAACCCCCTTCCCATTGCAACTCCCACAAGTCCATATTAGCCCGGTTTTAAACCCCTTTCCCGTGGAGTCCCTATAAAGCCATTGTACCCCAAATTTAAGGCCCCTTCCCCTTTGGATCCCACACAAACCATTCCCTGGGCGGGTTTTTAAAAGTCTTCCCTTTAGATTCTCAATAAGCCCATCCCGGCTTTGAAGCAAAGGAAGCCACTAAGGCCCTAAACCCGGTTCTTGTAAGAAGAAGAGGGGTTTCTCTAAACCCTTCCCACTCGATTTTCCCCATAAGGCCATTGGAGAGGATTTCCTTAAACTCCTGGGATTTTTAAAGAAAGAAGGCGCAAGCTCCGAACCCTAAGGCCTTCCAAAGCCCAATTCCACAAGTCGATGCTTCGGTCAAGGAAGCCGTACCTCAAAGGGAATTGCGCGTACGAGGGAGACGGCCAAGATCATAAGACTGCCGCCAAGGCAAGAAGGTCGAATTCACGATGGCCCCTAAAAAGGCACAAGGTGCAACCGCAGGAGGATCATATCCTAACATTCATGTGGACATTTCACCGAACCCACAAGTCTAGGTTTTCTTCCTATTTATGATTTACGTCGAAATATTGCAATTTATGCATGGTTAATTCATGGAATTAGGTTGCACTTATACTTGTCAAATTCACCTAGTTTGATGAGAATGAATTACATTGGCTATTTCAAAAAGAAATAACTCACGATTGAAGATTAGTCATTTGTATTTTTTCATCGAAATGAACGAAAGATGTCCATACATTTTTAGCAAGTTGCTTATGTACATTACAAAGTAACGAATCTAGAATAACTAATGACTATCATTACAAAATCGAGATTATTATTGTACACCTTTATTTGGGCATGGAAAGATTAAAATTGCATGTCGCATTATTAGACAAATCTTTCTTCGTAATGATTGTCAAGATTGTGGGAGAGAAGGAAGGAGTCTCACTTGTAGCTTTCTTGCTTGCACAATGGGGGAATACACTCACAGGTGGAGGCTGAAAACAGTTTTCCTCTTCTTAGTTGTGTAAGCCAAAAGGAACTCTAGTACAAAGAAATAGAAGAACCCTATATATGGGTCTCAAACCAAACTCAACTAACTAAGATGGCATACTAACTGAGCCACGAACTAGAGTAGATAAGGATAGCTGTCATCTAGCTATTATTCATGGGCGGTGTACTAACCGCATCTGCAGCTAACAAGTCGGCAACATAAATACACAATGGTCACCCTGGCATATCATGAGTGGAGCTCGATATCTCAACACTCCCCCTCGAGCTCAATCCCAATTCCTGCACACCAAGCAGGTCTTTGAACTTGCGCAGCTTCTCTGCGCCCAATGCCTTCGTAAATATGTCAGCTACCTGATCCTCTGTACTGACATAAACTAGATCAATAAGACCTAGTAAAACCCTCTCCCGTACATAGTGATAATGCACCTCAATGTGCTTTGTTCTAGCATGATAGACTGGGTTATTTACCAAGTGTATATTGCTCATGTTGTCACAATAAATGACAACTGGCCCATCTGTAGGCTGATGCATATCATAAAGTAGCTTGTGCAACCAAGCTACCTCACATGCAGCCATTGATGCGCCCCTGTACTCAGCCTCTGTGCTTGACAAGGCAATTGCAGGCTATTTCTTGCTGCTCCAAGTGATTGCAGCACTTCCAAAAGAGAACACGTATCCACTGGTAGATCATCTATCATAAATACTACCAACCCAATCAGCATCAGTGTATCCATGCAACTGTATCTGAACCCCAGTCTCATAAAATAGTCCATACTGCAATGTGGACTTCACATACCTGAGTATGCGTCTAGCCGCATCCAAATGCGGTTTCCTTGGAGCCTGCATAAACTGACTTACCAATCCAACAGCATAGCTCAAATCTGGCCTGGTAATAGTCATATAAATCAAACTTCCTACTATGCGTTTGTACATAGTAGGATCTTCGAGAAGCTCACCTGCATCTGCGCTCAACTTCACATTCTGCTCCAAAGGAACTGAAATAGGCTTACAGCCTGTCATCCCATATTTGGACAGCATGTCCAATCCATACTGCCTCTGCAAGAGCCATATCCCACTTGGTGATCTAATCACCTCAATGCCCAAGAAATAACGCAGCTCTCCCAAATCCTTCATCTCAAACTTCTGCTTCAATAGCATTTTCACATGAAGGATATCTTCATCACTATCACCTATGATAATCAAATCATCAACCTAAATGACAAGCAGCATAATATCTTTCTCTGTTTTTCTCACATAAAGTAAGAAATCTGCCTTGGAAATCTAAAAGCCAATAGTGACAAGATACTGTCCTATCTTGTCAGGCCATGCTCTAGGTGCTTGTTTCAAGCCATACAAGGCTTTCTTCAGCCTGCAAACAAACTCAGGATGAACAGTATGTACATAACCTGGTGGCTGCTCCATATAGACCTCTTCTTGCAAATCACCATGCAAGAAGGCATTCTTTATATCCATCTGATGTAAAGACCATCCCTTTGATACAGCCACAGCAATGACTGCTCTTACGGTTGCCATCCTTGCAACCGGACTGAATGTTTCTTCATAATCAATGCCATATATTTGTGCATACCCCTTGACTACTAATCTTGCTTTGTATCTGTTCACAGAACCATCTGCATTGTGCTTCACCTTATAAACCCACTTACAACCAATTGTATTCTTATCTTTAGGCAAAGGTACCAATTCCCATGTAGCATTTGCTTCCAAGGCATCCATTTCTTCATCCATGGCTTTCTCCCATTTTTCTTTTCCCATGGCTTGCTCAAAAGAAGTGGGTTCTGGTTCATGTATCACTTTGACCATATAGGCATAGTGAATGGCTGTAAGTACTCTCAAAACATCCCTGGTCTTCCTTACTCCAGGTGTAACAATAGAAGGAATACCCAACTCATCATCAATACTCTATTCTGAGCCACTGGATTCACCATCCACATAAGAGTGACCTGCATTCACATCAAACATGGGCTGATCCAGCTTCTCTTTTCCTTTTCGTGATACCTGCATACCACTATCTGCATTGCTTTGAGAAGATTCTCCTGATCTCAATCTGCCTGTCCATGGCGAAGAATGTGAACCACTGCTAGAGGACGCTCCAGTTCCACTAATATCTTGTGACTGCTACTGTGAATTCTGTGCAGCATTGATGCCAGGAGGCATATTCCACGGTGGATTCCGTGAGGTTTTACGGTGGATTCCGTAAACTTAGATGACCGGGGCTCATACACAAAGAGGATTCTTTGTGCGAGAAGTTGATGGGGACGCCTGTCCTTTTCGGGTGTTTCATTAATTTAGTGTGTACATGGGTGATTCCATAGCGGGTGATTCCGCAAAATGCATATTAAATTAATAAACGTTTATGAGTTTAGAGTGCGCACTCGTAATAAATTAAGGTTAGGATGTATTTCTAACCAGTTGATTTATTTATGTAGCTGAAGACTGCTAGGTATTCACTTTTGTCGTTTTAATTGTATTATTTTACTAACAATTGTGAATGCTTCAGTTGATGTGTAGAGATAGCAGCAGTGGCGGAGGAAAGCATTGGAGTCTAGCGAGTATTCGACCTTTGGACTATATTTTGATAGGCGCCACGCCTATATTTTGTTATGTCTATTGAGACATTGATTATTGATTATTATTTTGTATGCGCTTATGCGCCTGGATATGTTATTTCTATTTGGATATTGAGATTGGGCGTGCCAGACTCTATGGGCACCGTCCATTAGCTTTATTTTCCTATTTTTGTAGAAAGCAAACTCAAAAGCTAAAAAGCTTGTCATATTTTTGTAATTGGGCTATTATTGAGCATGAAGATTGGAAATATACATTAAATACATGCTTTGTGAAGCGCTCACACAAGGCATGGGGGAGATTGAACCCAATTTGTCTCTTGCCTCTTGTCGTGCATGCTTTTACATTGTTTTTTGTGCAAAAAGGTAGAGTACTTTGTTCTTGGGGACCTTCCGGGATTCACCACGTGAGCTATCTGCGACCGATCTGCGCACCAGTGGTATCAGAGCGGAGCAGAGATCAAGAGCTTCCAATCGCTACCAATCTCGGGCGAAGGCGGAGCTCCAGGAACAAACGGGCTCTACAGTCAATCTCGTCGCGAACCGTCGATACAGGCAGACTTCTGGCGATCAAGAACCCCTGTTTCCACTGGTGCGCAGATCGGTCGCAGATAGCTCACGTGGTGAATCCCGGAAGGTCCCCAAGAACAAAGTACTCTACCTTTTTGCACAAAAAACAATGTAAAAGCATGCACGACAAGAGGCAAGAGACAAATTGGGTTCAATCTCCCCCATGCCTTGTGTGAGCGCTTCACAAAGCATGTATTTAATGTATATTTCCAATCTTCATGCTCAATAATAGCCCAATTACAAAAATATGACAAGCTTTTTAGCTTTTGAGTTTGCTTTCTACAAAAATAGGAAAATAAAGCTAATGGACGGTGCCCATAGAGTCTGGCACGCCCAATCTCAATATCCAAATAGAAATAACATATCCAGGCGCATAAGCGCATACAAAATAATAATCAATAATCAATGTCTCAATAGACATAACAAAATATAGGCGTGGCGCCTATCAAAATATAGTCCAAAGGTCGAATACTCGCTAGACTCCAATGCTTTCCTCCGCCACTGCTGCTATCTCTACACATCAACTGAAGCATTCACAATTGTTAGTAAAATAATACAATTAAAACGACAAAAGTGAATACCTAGCAGTCTTCAGCTACATAAATAAATCAACTGGTTAGAAATACATCCTAACCTTAATTTATTACGAGTGCGCACTCTAAACTCATAAACGTTTATTAATTTAATATGCATTTTGCGGAATCACCCGCTATGGAATCACCCATGTACACACTAAATTAATGAAACGCCCGAAAAGGACAGGCGTCCCCATCAACTTCTCGCACAAAGAATCCTCTTTGTGTATGAGCCCCGGTCATCTAAGTTTACGGAATCCACCGTAAAACCTCACGGAATCCACCGTGGAATATGCCTCCTGGCATCAAGCATTACCATTTTGTGCATCTACATTATCAATCACATTTACTGGTTTATACCAGCTACTCATCTCATCAAAAACAACATCTCTGCTCACTGTAAACTTACGAGTAGAAGGGTTATAGCATCTACACCCTTTTTGCTGCAGAGAATAACCAATAAAGATGCACTTCTTAGCTTTTGGATCCAACTTGGATCTCAACTCATCTGGCACATGAACATAGGCAATGCAACCAAAAATTTTCAAATGAGAAATATCTGGTTTCCTACCAGTATACCTCTCCTCTGGAGTCATGCCATGTATTGCTGCAGTGGAAGTCCTGTTTATTATGTAGATTGCTGTAGCAACTGCCTCAGCCCAGTAAAAATCTGGCAGGTCTTTTTCATTGAGCATGGCACGAGATACCTCTCCAATATGCCTGTTTTTTCTTTCTACAATTCCATTTTTCTGTGGGGTATGACTATATGAATATTGCTGCTTTATGCCATGCTCCTGCAAGAACCTTGCAAACTCATTTGAGAGGTACTCTCCCCCTCCATCTGACCTTAGGCATTTTATTTGCAGGCCTGTTTCTTTTTCAACCATAGCTTTAAGAGTTTTGAAATGCCCAAAAACTTCAGTTTTCTTTTTCATAAAATACACCCAAACTTTTCTGCTATAGTCATCAATAAAAGTGACAAAATAATGACAGCCTCCAATGGATGCAGCTTTGGTAGTCCACACATCAGAGTGGATTAATTCCAATGGCTTCTTACTCTCTTGAACATGTCTAGGAAATGGTTTCCTTGCCTGTTTTCCAAATTGACAAGCTTCACATACCTTATGCATTTGTGCAACCTAGAATTTAGGCAATCCTGCAACAATATTTTGGGCTTGCATTGATTTAAGTCGCTGTACATTAACATGACCAATGCGTTTATGCCAGATATCAATATCTGCAACTACACCGGTCCCATGTGCAAACATTGCTGCACTCAACTCAAGCATGTCTGCATCCAACGTAAACATTATGCCCTTCTTCTTTCCTTTTGCTATCAAGCGACCTTTATTTTTCATATCCTCAACAAAGCATCCATGAGAATTAAATCTGATCTGCAAGCCCTGCTCAACCATTTGACCAACAGAAACCAGGTTCTTGGTGATATTCGGGACATGAAATACATCCGACAGGTATTTCTTTTTCCCATCCTGCATAGACAAAGGAATTTTTCCAATCTGCACAATAGGATGTGCAGTATCATCACCAGTCTCCACAAATCCTAGTTTTTCCATTTTCCTTGCATCCTTCATCCATTCTGCATGACCTGTCATGTGGTTTGATGCACCTGAGTCAACATACCACACATCGTTGCTTTCTTCTGCACTTATCACAGAATTGGTCATGTACTGCACCATAAACAAATGCTCATTTCTATCATCACCCTGTCTACTAGAAGATGCATAATTCCCTTATTGCAATTTCCCATTCATGATGTCATTCTACTTTTTATAGCAGTCTTTAGCCATATGACCCATTTTACCACAGTAGTAGTATTCAACATTGCTGTTTATATTTTGGCCTCTTTGCCATCCACCACGACCTCTTTGGCTCCCCCTGCCTCTAGAGTTACCACGTCCTCCTCCATAGGACTAGTTTTCTTGAGTTTGCTGCATATTCTGATTTCTACCATGGCCTCCAGATCGGCCTCCTCTACCTCTGCCTCTCTCTCTTCCAGCATTTGAGTAGAAGACAGCTTCTTTTGAAGTTCCTCCTGAAGAAGATGCACCACCATTTCTCTGCTCCTCAGAAAATTAAAAGAGCAATCAACTCCTCAAAATCAGGAAATCTTTCATGGACGAAAATCGATGTTCAGAACTGTGCATAATCCTTTCCTAGACCATTCAAGGTCACAAAAACTAAATCATCATCTTCCATTGGCAACCCAATGGAAGCAAGTGTATCTGCAATCTTCTTCACCTTCATGTGGTAGTCATTGATGCTCATACTTTCTCTTTGCACATTGTGCAACTCTTGCTTGAGCTACATTTTCCTGGCTT
Source organism: Lygodium microphyllum (assembly GCF_053477565.2). Lineage (NCBI taxonomy): Eukaryota > Viridiplantae > Streptophyta > Polypodiopsida > Schizaeales > Lygodiaceae > Lygodium > Lygodium microphyllum. The sequence goes on from NC_141135.1 coordinate 172,812,721, forward strand.
GCATATTTGTGCTTTACATTTTTGACAAAGTATCCCATGACTCCTTTGGCGTACTTGCATCCTGAATATGCACAATCATAGAGTCTGAAATGCTGATAGACAGCCAGTATATAACTTTCTTGGCTCTCTCATGCCATCCTTTAAATGCCTGCATTTGCTGTTGATTGGGAACATCAGGAAGAACTGGTTCTTCTTCATTTCCTGCAATGAATTCCCAATATCCTTTTCCCATAAGGAAATTCTTCATTCTAAACTTCCATGCTTGGAAGTTGTTCTTGTCAAGCTTTTCAGTGACAATCTATGAAAGAGAATCAGACGCCATTACAGAACACTGCAAAAAATTCTATCACTGCAAAAAACACAGCTTCAGCCTCACAAGGGCAAATCTGCAAAACTAACGAAAGTGGTATTTGACCACACAGTCACTTCCTAGTGACGATTTGCATCAACATGCAACAAGGATGATTCTGTAACTCCCAATGTCTCTGAGCACAGGCATACGATGCAATTTCTACAGTAACTTTTCACCGACCTGTAGAACAATGGTCGCACAGCATAAAACAAGGCCTTTTCCTGAGTGCGTACGGAAAACTTCCGCCTCCAAAACAGGCCCTGAAATGGCCTCGAATCAAAAAAACAGGGCGACTAAGGGCTAAAGCCTACTCCCGCAACATATACTGCCCTCTTGCTACACCGTGAAGGGTCTCTCAATCTGAGACAATGCACTCTTGCACTTTCCGGCTGTGCTACCTGCAGAGACTTGCTCCCAAAACAGAAAAATGAAAGCAACACTGGTTCTCTTTTCAGAACTCTGGGAACTTGGTTTGCTTTCTTGAGCTCCTTACCACGAACAAGGCTCTGATACCATGTCAAGATTGTGGGAGAGAAGGAAGGAGTCTCACTTGTAGCTTTCTTGCTTGCACAATGGGGGAATACACTCACAGGTGGAGGCTGAAAACATTTTTCCTCTTCTTAGTTGTGTAAGCCAAAAGGAACTCTAGTACAAAGAAATAGAAGAACCCTATATATGGGTCTCAAACCAAACTCAACTAACTAAGGTGGCATACTAACTGAGCCACGAACTAGAGTAGATAAGGATAGCTGTCATCTAGCTATTATTCATGGGCGGTGTACCAACCGCATCTGCAGCTAACAAGTCGGTGACATAAATGCACAACGGTCACCCTGGCATATCATGAGTGGAGCTCGATATCTCAACAATGATTCATTAAGAAAGTTGCTAACAATCGTAGGAAAGTGCAAGGCATGGAAATGATTCTAGGCTGCATAAAGTAGGTTAACTCTAGTCAATTGGCATAAATCTCATTCAACTACGTAGTAGTTCAGAAAGATTACATAATGCTCAATCAGGATACGAATATTTCATTCAAAAATGAAGTTAGGAAAAGGCTGCATGGTTTGGTTAACATAAAACCTTAAGAGCTTAGTAGTGTGAGTCGTGAATGCATGTCCTAGTAGGATCAATGGAAGTCATGCGAATTTTAACATGTGCATTGATCTTAACAAGAAAAGTTAGGGTTTGTAAATCTAATCATACGTAGAGCAATGACTCGTGTGCTTACGAGAATTGTGTCGTAATGTAACTAGTTTTTCCCTCTTTGATCGATACAATATACTCCAAGTGCTAGCTAGGGTTTAGCACATTAAGGACTTGACCTAGTCGCACTTATTGCCAGGTCGAAACTCTCATACCCTAAGTCCTGCCACATTCACGGAATGTAGGGACAATAGGACATACTTGCAAGAAACGATCTAGGTTTCTACCCTAAGGATCGCTCATTAAAAAGATGAAACTCGGATTGAGTTGGAATCTGGTTTGATCACAAGAGAATGGCCAATTCCTAGGAATGAGATTGGCAGATTCTTGCGCAAGTTTATCTTGCAAGAGGATGAGTAGTCATCCTGACATAGCACCTTTCTTGGGAAAAGTGACCAAGATAAGGGAATTAGATATTTTCTTGGAAGCAAAGGACCAATCAATAAATTTGGAGCAACATATTTACTGTTAATAGAACTTAAGGTATTGGTTAAGTTGGGTTAATAGGGTACTGCCCTAACCCAAGGACATACGGGTTAACAAACAAACCCTTGGGGATCTTGCCGAGTCACAATTGATCTCGGATCGAATGCTGGATACATTCAGAGAGAAGGATTCACTCCTTAGCAGTTGGCCAAAAAACGACCACTGGATATGATTGTGCTTGTAACAGTTTAGAGAGCACTGTTTGATTTGTTTGCACAAGGAACTAAAGGATGAAAAGATATCTAATGCTTCAGGTTGAAGGCCTGAAGGGAGAGGCAGCTTCACTTACCCCCGACTGTCTGCCCAACCCTAACCAAGGGGGTTTTTATCCGCGCCGGGAAGGTGGACCAAACCCGCTGCGAGAGGTCTCTCTGTTGGGCACTACTTGGAGTAGGAGGACGCTTGGGTGCCAGGGGGCTCTGGCCGTAAATCCCTTGCTTTCCAGGCCCTGCACAAGAGGCCAACATGACTCGGGATTGGATCTCGAGGCCCGCATACTAGCCTACGAGCGGAATCTTGGATTGGTAATCCCTGTGGATTGATGGATAGCCTTCGGATTATGGATAAGCCTACAGACTAGACTTTATAAATGTATTCCAAAGATAAATATGATAACCTGTTGAAAAGGAACTTGTTTGACACTGCTTTCCTATGTCAAGTGCTAAGATTGCGTGAAGGAATAAGTGCCAAACGGGTTAATTAAGGAACCTACTTGATGCATGTCCAACTAAATGTGGTAGGTAATTAGACAACTAAAACAACCTGAGGAAAGTGCGGTGAATGTGGCCATCGGTCCGTCCTACAGATGGGTGGTCCTGGTTGGTCGGGAACTTTTCTCAATCATAATGGACAACAAGGAGATCGTTTCAAAGAAAATGAATAGCAAGGGCACTGACCTAGAGTCTAGGTTATAATAATCCTGGTTTACGCTATTTTAGGGGAACAGAATGGGACTATGCCTTATGGCAAAGAGGTCGAGCTTTGCATCCCTCTCATTTCCCATTCTCCTTGAACCAAGTGCGGCATGAATCCGCTTCGGTCCTATCGTTTCTACGTAAATTAGTTCGCTTGGGGTTCGACGCTAGTTGCCGTTTAGGAAATGACCATTAGGGAAAACCCTGATTCAGGTCGGTTCTAAGTGGGAACGGCCAGAATACTTCCGCTATGTGGCAAACGCAGGAAGTCCTAGATTGCAAACCCCGTAATATTCCATGGGAGTGCCGGGCGGAGCTTTCTAGAGCTCCTTTCCGATGGACTGCTAAGACGTGTCCTGAAGGGAACAGGTGGACACGTTACAGTGGTATTAGAGCGAACCAACGAAGGATTTGTTTTTTAAGAAATCTTGATAAGAAGAAGTAAAGCAAATGTTGCTATTCAGAATATTTCCTTACTTTCGATGTTGTCTTGCAGAATTATGAAGCATGGAACAGGTTATTAGTGTTCCGAGTCATGTTTATGACCGTGATGCATTCCTCGGATTATCAACAAAGGGTTGATATGATGAGCATCCTAGAACGTATTTATAATCCATCGTCTTTGCACGTGAAACGGAGATGGACGGATGATTCAGGAATCTACTACATAGCTGCCCATCGATTTACGTACCTTCGAACCAACCTAAAGAGGATCAAGTGGTTGGAGGACCTGAAGATTGTGAAGCTATTCATTTTTGTGGAGGCTCACGTAAACTCAACTTTACATATTCAAGGTCGGAGGGTTGAACTGAACTCATATGTATACGAGGAAGTGACCCGTGTAATCCCTGCCGATAGGATCAAGGTATTGGGGCGCTATGAGAAGAATGGGTTCCAAAGGAAAGGATACCCTAATCTTCCAATGACTTATCGATTCCTGAAGATCCATGACCCGAAACCATACTATTATCCAGTTCTCGTAGATAAATGTAATACAACACTATTTTTCCCAAACTAAATGTAATAGTTGCTTTGCCATCCCAAGAAATATTGTACGCCGAAGGGCTAGACCCATATAAATGGAATAAGACTTCTTTTTTATCAATGTCTGTTTTGTCTATGAGAATCGATAAATAGTTAAGTGGCTAGATTGCTTGGTTGATAGCCCAAATGGGTATGAAATATAAATCATAACGATTAGCGAGTTATAACGTTAAGAAACCTCTATCCAGGCACAACCCCAGGTACAGATTCCCAGTTTGCCTCTTACATCAAGTACTGCCGTGATCCAGGAGAAGAAGTTTCTTCTCAAGCAGGTCAAGCCGCCAGAATTTGACGGGAAAGGTAGGACTGTCCAAGCAGATGCTGAGACTTGGATAGATTCTATGGAAGATTACTTTGAAGCAGCGGGTACTGCACCCACCAATCATGCTATGCTCGCCAAGCTGAAGCTCACCGACGAAGCCAGGCTTTGGTGGAAGCAATGGTGCACAGATCAAGGGATCGCGGAAGGATCCGTTACCTGGGAAAAGCTGAAGAAAGCTGTGCAAGGAAGATACTTACCACTTGCGTATCGCACGCAGAAGATGAATGAGTTCTACGAGCTGAAACAGCTGGGACTCACTCTTGATGCATACTACTCAAAATTCGTCTCACTTCTTAAGTATGCGCCACAGATGGACATGACACAGCAGGTGTCAAAATTTTGTGCTGGTCTAAACCCACCAGTGAATACCCGTCTCGAATCTATGCACCCAACGGATCTACAAGATGCACTCATTCGAGCTGCGCCTATAATTCAGGAGGTGCACTATACCTATTAAAACCCAAAATTAATACAAAGAGTGGGTAAAATTGATACATTGTATCAAATCAAATGAAAATTTAGCAACTTGATGCATTGCATCAAGTTAGCTACAACATTTAACAAAATTCCAAGGAAAATCGATATAATGCATCAAGTACGAAAAAAACTTAGTATAATATTTGTGTGAGATTAATGCATTACAATGGATTAATAGAAATATTAGCAATGATCATAAGCAACTTGATGCATTACATCAAGTATACCAACCTATTAGCATAACTTCTAAGAATCTTATTGCACTAAATTAAGTGAAACTAGATATTATAACATATCTCTACTCAAACTTAATGCATTGCATCAATTTGGTAGAGATATTAACAAAAATTCAATATAATCCATCAAGTTATCTTTAAGAAGGTAGAACTTTATAGAACATTGATGTAGTGCACAAGTTATGTGGCCAACTTGGATGGCGTCTAAGACTCTATATCTTTATTTGGTTTGAAATCATGGAAGATTATGCGAAACATCTATTCTCTATATTTCCTCTTTATCTTCTATGTATACTAGAAGAACAAATCATTATCCACTCCAATGTTATAATAGTCCTCCCAATTCGAGAGTAGTCTCTTTCCACTGTCCTATAACATGGCCCTGAAGGTCTCTTGTCTATGATCCAATTTTGAAAATGTACATTTTCATCTTTTCAAATCAAATTTATATCATTTAATAATAATGTGTCTAGCTTATGATGCAATTAATAGAGATCAAAGAGGATAACCTACATTCAGGCATGCCCATCAATGCTTGAATTTTCTTGTCAAAACTCTCCATGGCTTTCAATATCCTTACATAGTCTAACTTCTTTAGCTCTGAGGATGCCAATGTGTATACTCTCTCCTCATTTAGAACACCCCTTGTCTTGGAGCCCCACTCTAAGCATGAGATCATTCTATAATGGTTAAAAGCACTATTACTTCGAATCAACACAGTTTAAATACATATGACTGGCATGTATTGAGAGGTAGTAATCTGGGTTTTTTACAAACCGGATTTCTACCACAAAATTTGGCCAAAACCCCTATCAAGAGCCTTACCATATCACTTTGGGTTTACTCTTCAAGCACTAGATATGCTACATTGCTTCTCGATTATGATAACTCTAGCAAATGGGGGGAACAAGTTCTTAGGAGGGATATCAATGTAAAGGGTAAAAGGGATGCTTATCTTAGTGAAGATGGAAATTGATTATATTTAGGAGTTGAGTGAGTGCATAGATTTTTCAAAGGACTAGCCTCCAACTACACATGGGTTCCGCCTGCATCACTAAGATTTGGAATCTATCACCATCATTAGAGGACACCTCACCCTAGTACACAAGTCAATATCCACATCATGGTGTCATTTGGATCTTACACAAAAGCTTACAAGCATGGAACCCTTCTGTCACATGCTTATATGTATTTATATATATATATATAAGGAACTAAAGTCAAAGCAGCTTTTGGAAGCTATTTTTTATAATCTCAATAACTCCCAAGGGAAAGAGAATTTCAAGAAAACTCTCGCGTAACCCGATCGGTTTTGGACAAAGTTGCAGAAGAAACTTTTTCCATATTCTTCACTGATTTGAAGTTTCAAAGGCATAGACTGTTGGCTACATGCAATTTTCTTCTCTCTTTTACCACATCAACTTTCCATTCTATCCTTCTTGTAAATATATTATAATAATGTACTTTGGGCACCCACCTCTTGTAATCTAGCTCCCTTTCTCTATTTTGTCTACCACCACCCTTGGCTTCTTATATAATGACCAAGGTGGGGACTTGTCCCATCCACTATTCTCCATATTTTCAAAGATGCCATACATCATCTAAGATTAATCAAGAGGATTAACTTAATCTAATTCCTCATGGAGGCTATATAAGGAGCCCATGGAGATGTCAAGGGGGGAATGACAATGATAAGCACATGAGAGCACTCTAGAATACCCTCATGCTAGTCCATCTCTTTGAGGTAAGCTATGAGTGAGTTCTTTTATTATGTAGCATAATGGCAAGCTTCCTCTACCTCTTCTCCTCTTGTGTCCCTCTCTTCTCATCTTCTCATTCCATGAATACATAATGACAAGCTTCCTCTACCTCTTCTCCTCTTATCTCCCTCTCCTCTCATCTCTCTCTCTCTCTCTCATATTCTAATATGGTATCTAGGACATATATTCTCTCTTGTGAAGTTGTGTCTTGGTTCTTTTGATTCTCTTTGAGAAAAGGGATGTCCTAGCCCATCCTCCCTTTGGCTAGGTGGTGCCCCTCTTTAGTTCTCTTAGTGAGGATTGGAGGTTGGATGGGTAAGAGGCAACCCATTCATCATTTCAGCCCTCAGTAGCAACTTACTGATATACCACTTGTCTCCAAGGCTTGGGTCTGCAACTCTCAGCAAATGTCAAGTTTTCTTAATGATCTTTCCATTAACACAATAGTATGTTGCATCCCCCTTGGTTCTAAATTCAAAGTCAAAGACTTGCATTTATTTTTGTTCAATTGGTTACATAGCCATATCATACTCATCCTACACTTGATAATTTTTATAATGTTATTATATTGAGGAAAAAGGCATTACGATTAATGAATTATAAAATAAGCTTGAAGAACTATCTTCCACATAATGTGGGCAAGAGTGATCAATGGTACCTTGTACCATGCAGGAATGGGTGCTAGCTTTCTGTGCACTTGCACCCATGCCTTTGCATCCTCATTTAACTTGTCAATTATAGATGCATGGTCAACCTACCCTAGCATTCTTACTTCACAAACAAGGTCCAGATACAAGGTATGTTTAACCCCCTTTTGTGCCGACTTGTATACATTCTAAATTAGGGTCTCAAGCACATTTATTATGGAGGATGACATCATTAGGAAAAGTATGGACTTAAAAAGTGCCCTTTAGCTTAAGAGTTAATAACACTCCTAATGATAATAGATTTGAGGTGGACCAACAATGTGGCATAGAATACGCGTGGGGTTCGTGAATGTCGCTCGTCATTAGGATGCTTAGAGATGAGAGCAATGATGAAGAGTACTTGATTCAAGGTAAATACATGGAATAAGAAGTCTAGATACAAGGATTATCTCAAAGCAAGATCATGGATTAAGGGTATGGTCAGGATGCATGAGCAATAGTTACATGGACAAAATAAGGTAAAGTGGAGTTAGCACTCATAGCATAAGAGTTCAGAATTGATATTTCACTCAAGATTTGATGGTGTTGCTTCTATGGCTTGACAAAATGATGTGTTTAATGAAGATGGTTCTTGCAACCAAGTCCATTAAGTTCCATAAGGTCAAAAGAGACAAGTTAAAAGTTTCTCAATTCAAGGTACTTTATATTGTCACTAGTTGCTTACGTGGACTGCAGTCTGAGAAGTTTGAAGTGTGTGGCAAGCAGCCTCCCAGATTCAGAATTGCATTCCTTGTGTGTTATGAGTTTTAGTAGCAGCTATCACATCCATCTTTTTCAGCACTTTCTTTCTTGACTTTATGCGATCTACCATCGTCTTCTCTCTATCCGTCTTCATCGTTCTTAAAACAATTCAGTCCACGTTTGCTGCACTAATAGCTGTATCTTCTATCCCTCTGTCTGTCACCTTCTAAAGCACTATTTCTTGAGTGTCTCTTCCAGGCTCGATTGAATTTCGGAAAAGCATGTGAATTCAGAGAGTGAAGACTTGGCTCTGCATCGACTGCTCAATTAGCATCTCCAGATTAGCACATGAATTGCTGCAGGTCCGTCAATCGAATCTCCAAGAAACTTCAAAACCTTCCCCTCCTTCGCATCTTAAGACTCTCTTGATGTGAACCTTCATCAATCGACATGGCTTTTTAGAGCATGTCGACTTTCGACGCCTGCAGGCCGCCCTCCAAAAGCACAATAGGAACTGTATGAGATAGCAATCCCAATTGTCAGAAGGATGAAGACCAGTTCTTCATCATCGACTCTGCTTATGTAGATCAATGGGTATTTTTGTCGTCTTAACCTTTGGTTCTCTGCTCCATTATCGTCGTTTCGTCTTCCTTCAGCACCTTCATCTGCCACCTTCGATCTTCAACGTCTTCTGAGTCTTCTTTTTCGTCCTCTTCGTCACCTCATTGCATCGTTATTACAACTTTAGACACTAAACTAGATGGTAAATAGGCTTATATCTAGTAAATGCACAATTTTTTCTGGTTAGTAACTAGGGTTTTTTAAATTGGAACTAGATTTTTATTTTTACTAGATAGACGTGAAGCTATAACTAGTAAAATAAGTGTCTATATGGTAAAGCAAGGCGAATTTCTATATATTACATAATATAGCTATGTTTAGTGGATAAAATTATGAAGCTATGGATCATAGGATAATGTGCATGCACAGTAAATCTAAACAAATTTGTATATAACATCTAACATAGTCATGTTAAGTAATATAAATCACAATTGATAGGCCTAATCATCAACCATGTAGTCAATCTCAAATAAGACAATGTTGATACAAACTTGTAATGGATATGTTTGTATTCATCCAAAATGTACGTGTGCTGTAAGATACATTTGTGCATTTTGATAACTTTTAATTCTTACTCACATAGCACAAATAGTTTATACATCCACAAATAAAATATCATTTTTAACCATATAACTATTTCCTTGTCAGATTAAAACAAAGAAGAATATTCTCATTCAATTCAACTCAATGCCATGGCTCTAAATCTTGAAATTCCCCCTGAAGTGTGGGATATACCTAGCATCCATACAAGCACAAATAGTTATCAAAAGTTATTTGAGCCCCTTATAAGCTAGGAGCATATCCATCTATTAGCAAAATAGAAACAATTCAAATTGTGATAGCCTTTTCCTTAAATGAAAGACATAGAACTTCTTGAGTATGTGGAAACTTAAAGAGGGGAGCTCTCAATAGACAGTCATGGCACATGGTCTATTAACTAGGGTAGTTGTATTAAGTTCATTAAAAAAGCAACATTTCCTACCAACATGTGGCATATGCTCCCCCTTTCATGCATATAGCATATTCAAGGGGTGAACAAAGAGTACGAGATGATGGAACACATAGCACAAACATAAAGCAATAGAAGCTAGGCAATGGGATAGAGATGGATTATGTAACATTGTCATTGCTAACATGAACATGGAAGAGCTAGAGAAGAAGATGTGGGGTGACCAAAAATATTTCAATGAGAATTAAAAGAGAGTCACAATAGAATTTGGGGAGCAAGTGTTATGTGCATGAGTGGTATCTTTGTTGCCATGCATTCGGCAAAGCAACGCTAAGTATTCTCTATGCAACATGTACATGTGGGGAAGGTCCCCCTTGAGGATAAGTTTGCTAGATTGTTTTGGCTCACCTCTGAATCAAAGTGGTGCTCACATTGTTTTGCTTGCCATGAGGGTTCTTTTGGGTCTTGTTTTCATCTAAAGCAAAAAGAGATTTGGTTTTGGGTTCAGTTGTTTGGCTTAAAGTGAGCCTTGTTTACATGCTTCCATGGCATGTTGATTTTATTCATGAGGAGGTCTTGCGAATTGAATGCCCAATATGGGCTAGTTTTCATGGACTTCTTACTTTGCTAGATGGAGAAGTTAATGTGCTAGTAGAAGTGCTAGGTAGAGCGCTCTATGTTCTTACAATAATATCAATTAGTGGAGCAAGTGGCCTCTTGTACTTTGGGATAAGAGGAAAAAGATCCTTGAGATGCTCTAGCTTTTTGTTCCTAATGGGATTGAGTTGTTGATTGATGTCAAGAAGATGGGTGCTTTGCAAAGGAATGCCCAAAAAGGAATTGAGCTAAGAAGAACCCAATGAGAAAATAGTGTAGATAAGGAAGAACTTCAAAAGAAGCAAAAAGAAAAAAACATAGGTTGAGAAGGGTAAATTCAAGGAAACAAACAAGCCTTAGAAGGAGGAATCTAAGGAGCAGCCTAATTATCAGTCCCGATCCTAGAGATGCCAAAGTTAAAGCAGGATGGAAACAAATAAATTCAACCACCAAATTCTTTGAAGTCTAATGGAGGTAATAAATAAAAACTTTCCCTTTAAAAGCTTATTGCAAATATTTTGTTGACAAGGCTATTTTTCTATTTTGGATTATGAAGGTTTGAACAAAGATATAATGTTAATTAGTTGGCTCACTATGATCCCTTGGAATGTGAGGTGCCTAGGAAGTCCATCCAAGAAGGATGTGTTTATTAGGAGAAAGAAATGGAATCCCCTCTCTTTCAACAGCTCCTTTTTGGAAAGGGAAGGATTCAACCTATAATTGAAGGATGCTTGGAAACAAACCAATAATCTAATGGCTAATCCAACGTAGAACTAGATGAGATCCATAGCTATCATCACTGAGATTACCAAGATGTATGGCAAAGATCAGGATAGACTTCAAAGAGGGTTGCATGTTAGTAGTTAGCAATGCAGGGAGTATATTATTACAACTCTTGCTAAGTGTTCTAGAGCATTACATGGAGGATTTGCAAAAACATAAAGGTGAAGTTGCCAAAATTTAGTCTAAGGGAAATGGTATCTTTTGGGACTGGTGCTTCGACCAATTAATTTTATAAATTGATGAAGCAAAAGAAGCAACAAGAGTTCATCACTATGATAGATGATGGAGGAGGAACCATGCAATTTCTATAGGGATGTTTCAATCTCTTTAGAATGTATTTGTAGATGGTCTATGCTTAGGTCCATTTGAGGTAAAGAGGTCGATGCAAAAGGGTGTCCCATTGCCCCATTACTCTTTGCCACCCTAATCACCAACCCTTTGCTTAGGAATTTGGATTTGAAGGTGCAACATGGAGTAAGCAAGGGGCTTCCTATACCATTAAGAAAACATTTGGTCTCCCAATTCTTTGCCAAGAATAACTGACCAATATTATGCAAGTAGAGAAGCAACTAGTAGATGTGTTTGATGAAAGTGTATGAAACTTTTCTAGAGCTATCTAGGGTTGTGACTAATGTGAGCAAAAGCAAGCTTATTTACCTAGGATTGAATGATTCAGCAGAGTTGCTAAGGGATCCAGGCTTCCAAGTAGTAGAATTGGAGCAAGGGATTAGGTACTTAGGATGCCCATGGACCTTTCTTGAATCAAATAATTTTTTTCTATTTTCTTAAATCTTGGAGGAATGTTTAGCTCCCATTTAAGAAAATGACTAATTTTATTTTCGTCTTTCTTTTTCTTCTCTTACATTGCCCAAGGTTTAATGGCCTTTTACATGTGTCTTACTACCTATGGCTTGCACACGAGACCAAGTCCCAGCTTCTCACATTCATACAATTTCATCGTCCATTCTCCCGCACACGACCAGGTCCATCTTCTCGCATGCAGACAATCTCATCCTTGTTCACCACACACCCCGATTGCTTGTGATGCATGCATGTGTCGTAGTCATCAACTCAGTACAAGTTTTGTTATCAAGCATTGAAGAACACTTTTCATGGAAATACTCCGATTATCAACAAGTTGTAATCAATCATTCGTATTGCATCAGAGAATCGTAAGGCAAAACATGAGAGCAATTCTAAAACATTTGTTTAGGGCAATTTTGAAACATTGGTTCCAAGTTTTTGTGGCACTCCTAAAAGCTCAAGTGTATTTGATCAGAGATTGTAAGTGATGTTTGATTCCATGCTTTGGATTTCTACGTCAAAGTTGTCTCTTTTACTTTTCCCTATTATCTAGCTTTGTAGTTGATAGATTCTAAAGAATTTGGGTGATTTCAAGATTTCTAGCATTAGACCTTATTTATTTGATTATCTTGTACATTTTGTATGCTATGAGTCAAGTAACATGCAATAGTGACCAATTGCATGCATATGAAAGGCCTAACTTTGGCATCATGAATCCAATGAGATTAATGAAAGCTGAAGGTCCATAGCCTAGATTATCATATAAGACACATCCTTATTGTGGTCATCACTTTCCAACAATTAAATTCTGCCTACCACTTGGCCCGAAGCTCCACAAAAATCTTTGCAATAGCTTCTCATCTCTTTTCCATTGCACCTTAGAGAATGGGGTTACTACTATTAAAAACATTAAGGTGAGAGTATCTTATCTACCACTATTGAATTGTCTCAAAAACTCAAAGGCAAGGCACACAAATGTGTTTAATATATCTTCCATCTTTCATAGCATCCAATTCATATGCCCAACCCCTAGAGGGCACTCTAGATACCAAAAAACTTTCCTCGCCTTGATTATCTTATAGCCCACTCGAGAAATCCAATCACAGGTATCTTCCAAACCTAGATAGAGAATATATGTCTTAAGCTTACTACTTTTTACACCATAGAACTACATACTACTTTTAACTGTTAGCCCCAAATTAGCCATGTAAGCCAAAATCCAATTTGAGTTATCATCAACAAAAAGCTTGGTGCACATTTGGGAGTTATTAGTAGAGGGAGACCATAACCAAAATCACAGTTGAGTTATCATCAACAAAAAACTGAGTGTACATTTGGGAGTTATTAGTAGAGGGAGACCATAAACTAGTCCTCTCTACACTTTTATATCCACCATCTTAAGTAGTGGATCACCAACTATGGTGAAGAGAATAGGTGCATCCTTGTTTCACTGATCTCCTTAAACTAGCTAAGTCATTAGGTCCCGTTAGTTCACATGTGTTCAATAGAGCCTCCAAAAAAGTGAGATTGAAGAAGGGGGGGGGGGGTGGTTGTAGATGACATTGATGTGACCCTTTAATTTACTCATGAGCCATGATTTACAAGATATTAAAGTCATCAAAGCTCTTCCATGTAGCGACAACCACATTTATGATGCACACAATCATTAGTCAATTTTGTAAGTAGATTTCTTATCAACAATGTTAATGCTGGAAATGAATGTTTCAAAAATGCTCAAGAAAAATTTTATGTGAAAAGTTCAAAATAATTGCACTTGGCATAAATCACTATTATCAAAAATTCAAATCAAATTGTATTATAATCCTTGGAGGGGTTAGACAAAAAGATGTTCTCTCTACTTAAAAGTAGGAATTCAAGATTACAAATCCTAAATACTTTAGTTGTAAATGCTTCAAATTGCATTTTTGGTAGACATCTCTACAATCTTTATCTTTCTTGTCAAGGGCATCTATCAAATTTTTTTATCTACCATTAAAGTTAGGAAATATATGCTCATGCATCATGCTCAACATCTGTGACATGGCATATGCTCTAATCATGAGCACGGGGAAGGAAGGCCATCATGGGCTCGTTTCCAAAGGATTCCCATAGGATGACCAAACATTAGAAACAAAATGAAACTACATGGGCCAATCTCTCTTACAAACCCCTTGTGACAAATTCGCTAATGGTATAAGATTAAAATCAACATTAACATTGATTGTAAAGCTATAGTCAAGACTATCATCACTTGATGCTATGAGGTTGCGAAATTGCATTGATATATAATCAATTTTGGTTGTTTGCTCTCTTAACCATCGCTAGAGCATCACCAAATCACCTTCTATGATTGTTTTAGTTATATCATTGATGATTATTTCCTCCTTTGTATCATCCAATCTTCTCTATTTTGTCATGGTATCTTCCTACAATTACGTGTGACCATTGGATCTCATAATAGTTGGAAGAAGCATGTTGGCATGTGGCATTTTTATCATCTACAAAACTAAAAGGAAATCAACCTTTGGATAGTTGCCTTTGTTACAAAATAAGAACTTGACAGGTGGAGCTTGTGTCACCATTATTGCCATCACTATGAATCCACTCCCATGACGGTGATATTATATCCAATCAAGAGAAGTTCTAGTATGCTTCTTGCCATGGTGGGAAGTGTTAATGAGGAGGAAGTGTAAGGTTTTGATGAGACACATTATACTACATTGCAAAAGTGCCAACGAGGAGGATGTGTAAGGTTGTGATGAGAGACAACATAACTACTTTAGATCAACCTCACCCCAAACACAAGCGATTACAAATCTCCAATTTGGTTATTTGCAAGTATTGAATTCCATATTCATCACATCCACTCCTACAAAACAACAATTTAAAGTTATATCTTGCAAGAGTCTCTATGACATTTATAATCCATACTTGTCGCAAGTGTGCATTTCCCATCCACCATCCAACTTCTTCACTATTACATTTCTTTGAAAAAGTAGAAAATCCCTCTTACAAATTGCACTCTAACTCCTTGAAGCTCTAGCAAGCTAGGAAACGACACTCGAACCCCTTAGAAAGATCATTTCTCTGTAACACGGCCCTTTTGAAGGGTAGCCGTCCGTCGTCTTCTGCCCGTCGTCTATCTTGAAGGGCAGTCATTTGCCATCTGTGTAGGACCTTTGTAGCAACATCGCCGTCTTGAAGGGCAGTCGTTGGCCATCTGTCTGGGGCCTTAATTTGTAGTAGCATCGTCGCTGTCTTGAAGGCTTCCTAATCACAGCGAACCCCCACCAAGGAATACGCCCTCGAGAATCTAACACCCATGCCTTTGACAACATTCCCAATTGCCAAGGTCTTGCTCTCCCTCATAATCCTGAAGACCAACGCTCACCAATAGGAGAATGAACAAGGAGAGTTTGGTGGATTTGGAGCTATATTTGGCAAGGTAAGTCACAGATAGGATAAATTATCATTAGCTAGATGAGCCTTATCATTTGTTAGTAGGGTAATGAATGAGTATGTCACTAATAAAGATCCCAGATAATCAATATTCAAACAGGGCTGTAGATTAGTCTTTTGAGATAGAGGGCAATGCAACAACAGGCAATTGATGACCTATTGTTAAGGGCTGTATTGACTTCTAGTTACATGAGACATGGAGAGCTACTACCAATAGAGGCATATAGCAACTACAGGTTCTGAGTTTAGAAACCTTAGAGTTCTCAGTGTGCGAGATGAGTGTGCTGATGTCTACATTGGTCATTTTACAAATGTTCACAGTCCAGGTTTTGCACCATGCTCTCCAACCTATTGATGCTAGTTTAATTGAGATGTCTACTTCATACAAAAGTCATGCTTAGTAATTCTCGTGCTCTTGTGCACCTATTTTAGTACAACTTGCTTTTATTTTTTGAGCATAGTTGCTGTCACATTTGAAACTAGACTTGGCTTTGATGTAGGCACGGTTGAGTAAACCATCTGCTTTGAACAACCATGTTTTTTAGCCAACAAATATTTGAATGCAGAATCAAAGAAGACTATTATATTCACCTATCTGGGTTAGAGATTTTGCTTGGTCTCTTGTTAGCTTTTGCCCTACATCATGAGTAGGGATGCTCTACATGTAAATTGCATGTGTTGTGCTTGCAAAAGTGTGATAAGTGCTTACAAGATTTTATCACTAGATTTAGTCTCTGGTTCTCTAGTAATTGGTGGATACACTGAGCAGAGACATAATGAACCTTTCAATAGTATAGGAGCAACTAGCAAGGGAATAAAAATACATGGCAAGATATGTATGCAGGCCTATTGGAAAATCATAATGCTATGCAATGCATTGGTTAGCAATGCAATTAATAGTTATTGATGAATGGCATGTATCCTAGATACACTATTGATCAACATATAAGCATGTCATGTAGATGATACTGGAGGTTTTAAAAATTAGTTCAATTGTTCAACACATGCAAAGTCTAGCAAAAATATGCACCTTACTTTTTGAATTCAATAACATTGTGATAAATAGGTGCATATAACTGATCACACTCTGATGATCTAATGGCAAGTGGGCATTGTGCAATAGCATGTTTGGCAGCAACAAGTTCAAACTCTAGCTCGAATAGTGGCCAATTCAATTCCTGACAGTATTTATCCACCTTGTATTATGTTTTATGCAGGACATCATAAGGCAATAGCTATCCTAATTACTTACACAGAAATCTGTATCACATTGCAAAGAGATTTGAATTTGTTGAAATATATCCAACCTTCATTGTAGAGGGTGGGCATAGCAATTTTGATGGCCTTATCTACTGGATCAGGCTCACTCCCATGAGGGCAAATGTGGTACCTGTGCACTGCAGTAGGTCTGTGAGCATTTATATGAATTAACAACAGCTAAGATCATGTGTACAGTAGTGAATCTATGCATTGCAGTAGGTCTGTGAGCATTTATATGAGCAAAGGCTTTATACATCAACCAAAACCCTTGTCAACAGTAGCAGTAGAGAAATCATAGGTTTAGATATCTGATTTGAAGGTCAGTAGTAGGTATTTCCACTAGCAATACCTACTCAATGAGAAGTCAAAATGTCTCTATCATGAAAGGAAAGAAGCAGTTACAAATATGTAGACAACATTAATAATGAAGGACTAGACCGCCAGAGTAGAACTTATAGGTATGGATGATGCGGTAAGGAGTAAGAGAGATCATGCCATGTCCTGGGGAAGATTGAAAGTTCAATGCAACAATAATAGTAAAATTGCAGGTCTATATGCACAGGCAGGTTCATATCATAATAGCAGCAACAGTGACAAAGCTTTATAGAGGAGGGGCTACATCAAGGAGTACACCTAGGCATGCAATTTCTTTTTACAAAAAAGAGCTTGATTTGAAACTTCTGCATGAACTACAATAATTCTAGGATGACTCATAATGCAGAGAAGAATCAAACTAGTTTACCTTGGTACTTTTAAATTTCAAGTTTGAAATGCTTTCCATTTAATCTCCTCACACTTGTCATGCTGGGTATGCACATTCAGATCAAGGAATTGATGTGAAATCACTACTTGTAAATGCATTTCAGTGATACTATTTTTGTATTTGAATTATGAACTAGCTTGTTGCTATTATGCTCATTTCTTGAATGAATATATGTAGTATACCAATTGACTTGGAAATAGGATAGAAGTTGCACCTTGAGTATAGCAACTGACTTGGAAATATGATAGAAGTTGTTACTGATGGACCTCGTCTTGTAAGTAGTACAACTCCTGCATTCAAGTTCAATGTGTGAGCGTGGTGGGACATCAGTCACACAAGGATCATCATACACCACAGAGCTCTCTGGACTCCCAGCCTAGTGGGACTTCTTGTTCGAGTCCAAAAGCTTTGGAGAGGTATGTTGTTTCATTGGGCCTTTTTGTTTTCCTTTCCATTTAAGTTTGAATAGTGTTTAAATACAAGTTAAGATGTTTGGTTACTTTGGCAAAAAAGGTTTTGGAAAACTGTGCATGCATTATTCTTCGATGAAGAGGATTATTTGGAGGATGATGCCACTTCAGAGAGTTACCTGCTTAGGCCTATAGCAGGTGCATTGGAGATCGGTCTGATCAAAGAGATACCCGATAACAATCAACAGTGATTGAATCTCAGAATCGAATGACTGATGATGGTATGGTAGTTTATCTTTCAAATGATGAATTAGACCGTAGGTTAGAGCCATCCAGAAATGTCACTGATGGAACAGTCAAACTAGACAATCAGAATCCAGAGACTGGTCTTGAAACCCATGCTCCACTCATTTATATGGTAAATAGTAGAAATGGAAGGGCATTAACTGTTTTTAACAATTCAAAATAGCTAACTCAGAAATGTAATCTGGAATCAACATTTGAGAATGAGGTGATAACTGGAGAGCTCTAAAAAGAAACATTTGAGAATGAGGTGATAATTGGAGAGCTCTAAAAAGATCAATTGAATAACAGGTACAAATTTCTTAGCTCACGTTGACTAAAGCAGGTCATAGCATATGCTGAAGAGTAGGGAGGGCACAAGGGAGGGCCAATGTGGACTCCAAACAAGCCTTCGAGTCAAGACAAAGAGTTCGAGTAGCACAAATGTCAACCAAAGCAATTGCATAATTCTCTTGTATTGTCCAATGATTAGGTGCCAACAACTTGAGAACACACTCAACTGCTGCTATGTTGGCTGGTCATAGGGATGCTCAAGAAGGCTTCAAAGTAGCCTCAACAATGGCTTGAAACAAGTTCAGGAGTGGGGAGGGTAAACATATTGGTTGGACTGAAGCCTGGACTGAAGCCATGACTGCCATGAAACCTTTGTTGTAGATATTTAGATCGAGCTCCGCAATCGTGCTCTGATACCAATCGAAGGGAGTGTGCCCTGAAGTGGAAGCAAGGAGCTGAAGTAAGATCTATGGTGGAAGAAGCAAGAGCAAGAGAGAGAGAGACACACACAATGTGAGAACTCTAGCAATCACAATGTGTGTCCTGCCTTCCCTTTATTTAAATATCACTGAAAGACTAAAGAATGAAGCAACAGTGAAGGGAACCTGCCACCTGCAATATACAGTTGTGTAGGTATATGGGTATTGTCAGTGTAACTAATATACGATGGCATAAGCCCGGCGCCTTTACCCCCAACACTACAGCCAAAACTCTCTCCTAGCCCTATGAGTTTTCTTCACCCAAGAACCCCTAAAATTTTACCTCAAAGTTTGACAAGCTGCAACATTTGACTTGAGTACCTCCAACTTGGCCATGGCTCTTGTGAGCTCTCCAAGAAAGGCTACCAGCATCCTATGGTACTCCATCACTAATCCTTACAACTCTTGTCTTTGCTATACCTATATGAACTAGGTTTTTGTTTTCTATCAAATGTAACTAGACATGAGGAAAGAGAAGGAAGAAGGGACCAAAGATCGAAGCTTTGATACCAACTGTAATGAAGGAGACCTAAGAGAGACAAGGAGAGAAGTGAGAGAGTGCAAGAGGGAAGAGAGAAAGAGGAAGAAGAGTAAAAAGAGAGAGAAAGACAAGAAAAGGGAGAGAAAGAGAAGGGAAGCCATGGAAGTTGGAAGAAAGGATAAAAAGGGACTTGATTATTGATAATTGATGCCCTATTTCGGTCTCTCAACACTTTAAACACCCCATTAGTGTAAACGAGTATCCCTGTGCTAAACCTATGTCATACCCATCTATCCCCACTCTTTTGCAAATGCTATACTGTGGCACTCTTCTCTCAATTTATATTTATTTTCTTTCTTTAGCAAGGTGTTTAAAGGGTTTGTGATGGTGGTGACATGAGTAGTGGCACTTGGATTGCTAGTACTTTTCTGGATCTATTTAGACTCGTGTATTAAAATTTATATTGCCTAAAAAAATTGATGATATTTTGGCCTTCTTACATTTTTTGAATTGGATTGACAGATTATTTTCTTAAAGATGATGGAGAACTCCCCAAAGGACATAAAGATGCTCATTACAACTCTTGGTGTGAATCTGGCATAAAGGTAAATACTTAAGACTTTCTTTTTTAGTAAGTCATGGAAAATTATATTACCTATACATTGGAAAGTGCTCAAAGTTAATCCAAATGGCATTAGCTAATCCAAAGGGCTTTAAAGGTATTTACCAATAGGTGGAAGCCATGCCAATGAATGTAAGATATGTTGGCTACCCAAGTTTATCAAAGAGATCATCTATCATAGGTAGAGGATGCACATCCTTGATTGTCACTTTATTGAGTAGCTTGTAGTCCACATAGAATTAGTATTTTCCCTCACTCCTTTGACCAAGAGGGGCTTAGCTACCCACGAACATTTGGAGGAGTGGACGAAAACTTTCCTTAATGTGCCCTCTATTAGTTGGTTCATGTGGTTTTTTCCTTTGGGGATCTTCAGCGAATAGCGATCTTGATTGGGTCTACTAGTTGTTTGGATCTCATGAAATATTGGAGTGTTGATCCATGTTTTATGCATGGATTTAGTAATAGGTTTTGATGTTGTGAGAACTTGATGGATCTCATACTGTTGTATTCTTGGAGCCACTATTTAGCACTTCATATTTATGCTATTTAGTTGTCTTAAAAATATAAACTCAATTTTATTAATTAATTTTTATTTGGTAACATATAGTAAAGTATAATTAACTTTATATAGGCAAATTGTACTATATTAACAACTAGAAACTTTTGGAATTTCTATATGGGAATATTTTACCATATTGCTAACTTGTAAAGTGTTCCACTTTTACTAGTTGAGACTTTTTCTAGATACTTTGATAAGTATCTAGAAAATTTCTCTTTTTTTGCCATAAGCACTACAAGATATAGACCTTATACCGACGTTTAAAGCGACGAAAATGCAAATAACAAAATTTGCCCCCGTCATCGTAAAAAGCATCGTTATTGACGACGCCATAGAACAGTCGGTATCACCATTGCTATTAGCATCGGTATCAGCGTCGCATTACTGATAGCGACGGTTGGCGATGCCAATAACGATGCAAGCAGTAAAATTTGTGACGCTAATAGCGACGGTAACAGGGGAAAAAAATTTGTGGCAGGGCAGTAAGCTGCCCTCCCACATATAGCACTGTGTGCTTTATGAGAGCCATACAAAATAGTTTCTGCACCGTGTACAATGCGCTTGCAAACAAAAACAATGTATACTGAAATCATAACACTGATACATGAAATAAATACATGATCGCATAATAAGCGATTGGTACAATCATGACAAGATATCACTAATACATAGAAAATGTCTACATAGATCAGGCAACTCAAAAATAAAGGTGTGTGAGCTCTAGGGATCCAAGGGCGAGCTACATATCCTCGTCCCTCGAAAGCTCATCCCGCCCCGCAAAGGAGCATCGAACGGACTCTGTAGAAAAAGAAACAACACATCAATCCACCATATAATAATGCATTCAAATATCTCATGGTAACTACGGACAAGAAAGATGAGTGACTTACAGGGCCGCCGCGTCTATACAATCGGTCGATCAATGAAGTGAGACCATGCCTCTCTGCATATCGAGTCTCAAGGCCAGTCGGATCGCGATTTGTAATGGAGTACTGCAAAGAAAACAAAATGCTAACTGTTAGAAACATGATTGTCAGTACAAAGAATATTTCAAAAAAATAAACAAGCAAAACAAAAGAAAAACTTACAAAGTCCTCCAAATATGTCCTGTGGCCACCACTCCCAAGATGATGAACCACTCCGACCTCGAGTCGTGCCCTCGTCGCCTCGCACTACTGACTCCAACGTCCTAGAGAATCTGTAGCCTCCTCCCTTAGTCGATGCCAGTCGTCTGCATCTAACCACTCGGGCTTTGTAACCCCACTCTTGATTGCCTTGCGTGAGTCGGATCGTCTATGTGACATGTATGCATGCATGCAATCCATCATCCAGCCCATAGAGAATCTATCTACTGAGGCTGGCACCGGAAACTCCTTGTGCAAGGATGCTACTATGTAGTCCTTGCTCCCCTCCAGTATGTTCTTCCAATGATCCAAGACGTTGTGCCGAAAAACTTGTTGGCACAACTCTCTCATGCGAGCCATCACCCTCCTCCCCTCATCATTCATGATGATGGCTCCTGACCTACTATTGACTAGATATCCATAACCCCCTGGAGTCTACCTAAGATGGGTCCTCTCCCATCTGCATCCATGCTCCTGGGCATATCCAAGAGATCCCTGTGCATCCGGTGTACCGACTGGGATAATATCTCTCCGAGTGGCACCCACAGGGGTGCCACCTTGCTGACGACTGAGCAAAAGCTGGAGTAACTGGAATAGACGTCCCCACAGGTGTGACAAATCCCTGAGGTGACGCAGCTCCAGCTAAACGATGAGACAGAGACACCGCATCCGTGCCTCCACAGCATCCACCTGAGCCTGAGCCATGCTCCTTGGAAGGGCCACGAGAGTGAGGAGTCGCACCTGTATCCCGTGTCGATGGTGGGCTCTCTGCCTCTGTATCTCTGCAGCATCCCCCAGATCCCGATGCACTCCCTCCCTCTGGCCCAAGTCATGAGCGTCGAGCTCGTCTGCTCGAAGCCGAAGCATCCGATCCCGCTAAAGTAGATCTAGCAGAGCGCCCTGACGAAGACTGAGACAACTCTTGGTCTGCCATATCTCTGAATCTTGCAATCTGGTCTAGAGACATGCGTGTGAAGATGTCATGTAACTCCTCATCGCTCATCCCTCGACTCATCCTGAAAATGTCACCTGCATAGACAAAAAATGATATTAGAATAATCAATTTAAATCATACAAAGCAAAGTAATATAAATCATTTAAAAAGAATCTCACTTAAAATGCATATCTTATATACCCTTACAAGCAATTGGTCAACGAATTGAGTAAGTGGATGCTCCAAGTATGAAGTATCCTATGGTCCCATGTTAATCTCCTGACACAACTCCACATACACTGGAAGGTCGATAGACATATCACCACAAAAGAATGAGTCCACCTCGTTCTCAAAGAATTCTTAGACTCCTATATTTCCATCATTGTTAGCCAATGCTGGCTCCAAGCTTTCAACGGCCTCCACCCCTTGCAATATCAATCCCTCTATTTGCATATTATCTTCATCTATGCTCGGAACATCGCTTTGATCATATACTCTCGCACTTCGAGGAGTTGAAGGTATAACATACCGCCGTCAAGGTTGTGGGGATTTGGATAGAAGATTACATGTTCACAAACACGTACAAGAGAGTTCAAACCATTGTGGCATAAACCATGTCGTAACACAATAAGCAACCAAATGAGTCCATGCACCTGTTCACAATGGGCCGGCAACACAAAGGTGTCACGCAAATCGGAATCTATTTCGAGAAATCCAGATGGACCTTGTCAAACTGTTGCTCCAGCTCCTCCAAGTACCACTTTGAACCACTGCACATCGAATAGTATCATGGAGAAGCTACGGTAATCCACTGTAACAATACTTTGCAAGTTCCTAAAATACTCCATCTCATCCACAACCGTGTTTGGATCCATTGCTCGTTCGCCGGCTTTCTTGCTCGAACCTTGCCATGATACCACAATCCATTGTGGAGCGCATTTTATCAATACGCTCCACGCGAAAATGCCGTCCACATGACCACGCTGCAATATATATTTTGTACTGTACATTGAAACACTCAAATTAGATGTCGCATATAAAATTTAGATACGACAGATTCTAAACCCCTCATCATCTTTGGACTACATCCCCTCTAGAATTCCCACTCCTCCATTGAGACCTCTGTCCCTTCGTGAGATGCTACGGTCAAAGCTCCATGCAACCATCGCGTTGACATGAACCGCGGCATCTCCTCCATGCCTTCGGGATATCAAATCGGTTGATGATGCATACTACGTCGGAATTCAGCTCGCGCTTCCTCTCGATCTTGCCTAGCAATCTGGTACTTGGCGAGCCACGTCTCCATAGAGGCATGGTGCAACATACAAAAGCAATTCACCTTCTCTTCCATTGAGACATCCATTCTTTTTTCTACCCCATTTCCAACCACCACATCTCTAGTAAGTCTATCATCGTCCTTTAGTGACCATAGCATTTCATTGTCTGGTTCCACCGTTGGTAGCCATTGTGAAATATGCACTAGCGCCTTAGACACCAACCAACCTTCAGCCATGCTACCTTTTGGCCGAGCTCGTTGTCGCACAAAGCCTTTCAAGGTTTTCATGAAGCACTCCAAGAAGAACATCCATTGTGTATGGACAGGTCCAGCAATCTCCACTTCATCTACAAGATACACAAGAAGATGGATTTGTATCATGAGCATGCTGGTGGAAAGATATTTCTCAAAGAGACAAACCGTCTCCACTGCTCCCCACCTCGCGGATTCAATAGAGGACGTCTTAATCTCCTTTTGTGAGATCCATTGTACCAAAGTCGACAACCTGTAAATGGCCCCGCGTATTTCTAGAGTAAGACATCCTGCGATCGCAATCGGTAGTACAAACTGCCACAAATAAGAAAGCATTATGAATAATGGCTACATTCCAAATAGCAAAATGCCCATGCCAATTACAATCCATTCGTAGTACAAACCCGACATATCTTATGCCAGTCATGGGATTTTAGCCCTAATAATTGGTCGTCTTTAGAAAATGCGGACCTGAGAGAACGCATCATACCCGTTGGAGTGCGGATAGACTTGATTACTTGCTTCACAATGTGCTCTTCTTTAGTGGACAAAACCCAAGGAGCGCGAGGAAGCTGCACGTGACCATCATCACTCGACTATGGCCAAAGCGCCTCCATCTTATCTACCTCTTTCAAATCCATTCGTGCCCCTATAGTGTCTCTCTTTCCAATAATGTGGTCCCATAACAAGCGGCCCACATTCTTGAAAATATGCATGGGATCCAACAAGTGGTTGACCTGTAAGTAGATCCAATATGGCAACTCGTAGAAAACTGAGAACCACCACATTCCATTTGGATATGATTCCGCATGGACCATTTTTAGCTCGTACCAGCTTGCGGTATTCATATGTGTTGGAGGTCGTCCAAGGAAACCTTCCTTGAGTTCATGATCCTCTGGCAAGAAAGCAACATGTCCTTGATATACCATCTTCTTCATGGTTCGTGACCTTCAGGAGTCTAACTGTGGCCCGCACAATGGACATGCATGATAACCTGAGGTAACTAGACCTGTTCCAACACCACGACCTAATGAATACTTGCTTAAACAAGATAAAATATAGATATTACCAGTGAGAACGGAGGCCTGCTCACCTGAGCACTCTTCGAATCCCGAAAAGTCATGCATCGTCCACATGAGAATGGCTCGAATATTAGCTATGAGCACCACACTTTGGACATGTCTCCGTAGTCTCGTATTCTCCTCGAAACAATATGCAATCGTTGATACATGCATGGATGTTATTGTAGTCCATACCAAGCTTCGATAAAACATGTCGTGCATCATCATGAGACTCAGGCATGGTATTTGCAAGTGATAATATATGATATTTTAATAACCTGAAAAAAATCATAAAACACCTTGAAAAAGCACAAATGTTTGTAATAATAGTGCCGAAAAAAAAATCAATGAAGCGTATGTACAAGGTACCTGAACAACTCGATCACACTCGTATCGCTCCACCCATATTTTTCTTGCACACTTAAGAGTGCAAGCAGTGTCTTCAGCCGAGATACTCGGCACCCATCATATAATGGTATGGATGCTTCCTCTCTAAGCAGATCAAAAATCTCGACATCCATGGAAATCAATGCATCGACCATTGCCTGCATCTTAGGCTCCAAGATTGTAGGTAGGTCTGGAAGGTTGCCTGTCTCCTCTGGCATTGACGGTATAGATTGGCCTTGCGATGGTGGATTGGCTCCTGCACTCCATCCATCGCACGCCCACGTACTCTTCTAATTGGCCGCAAAGGGTGCACTCCTCCTTGGGACGAGACATCACCTCCCTGGATACAAAATTTACCAATGAGACCCAATCTTATTGAATATGGTATTCAATTAGGTTGCGAGTACAATGTATGATTGATATTAACTTCAAATTACCATTTGCTGAAAATCCACAATCGCCTAATCAATGATCTCAGATTGAAACTCGCCAAATCGTCGTATGTATTTTATAGACAATCGGCATTTTTGTCTAATTACCAGCTTGCATTGAGAGCAAGGACATGGGACGCGCTGATTAAGATATGCCTCGCGATCTTGAACAACAGGACCTTCTTCATTTTCCATTTTTTCTACGTTATAACAAACAATTTGTTTTTGTTATCATTCTTTTCTTTTCTTAGATTGTTATCCTCTCCTTCCATCTCTCTCTTTTTCTATGACCTAGCATATAGTATCATAGAACACTAGTATTTAGTACCTAGTACTCAGTACGTAGCACATAATATCATAGCATCTTAGTATCTAGCACCTAGTACTCTAGTATCATAGTGCCAAGTACCCAGTACTATGATACTATGTAGCAGGTGCTAGGGTACTCTCTCTTTCTCTCTTTCCCTATTAGGTTTAATAATTTTTTCTCTTTTTCTCTCTCCTCTTCTCTCCCTCATTTTTTCTCTCTCCTCTCCCTCTCTCATTTCCCTTTCTCTCTTTCTCCCCCTCTCTCATTTCCTCTCCCTCCCTCACCCTAACCCTCTTTTTCTCTCTTTTCCTATTAGATTTAATGATTTTTCTCTTTTTCTCTCTCCTCTCTCTCTCATTTCCTTTTCTCTCTCCTCTCTCTCTCTCATTTCCCTTTCTCTCTTTCTCTCCCTCTCTCATTTCTTGTCCCTCCCTCACCATGAGCCTCTCTTTCTCCATTTCTCTATTAGATTTAATGATTTTTCTCTTTTTCTCTCTCCTCTCCCTCCCTCATTTTTTTCTCTCTCCTCTCCCTTTCTCATTTCCCTTTCTCCCTTTCTCCCCCTCTCTCATTTCCTCTCCCTCCCTCACCCTAACCCTCTCTTCCTCTCTTTCCCTATTAGGTTTAATGATTTTTTCTCTTTTTCTCTCTCCTCTCTCTCTCATTCCTTTTTCTCTCTCCTCTCCCTCTCTCATTTCCCTTTCTCTCTTTCTCTCCCTCTCTCATTTCCTCTCCCTCCCTCACCCTGACCCTCTCTTTCTCTCTTTTCCCATTAGGTTTAATGATCTTTCTCTCTTTTTCTCTCTCCTCTCTCTCTCATTCTTTTTTCTCTCTCCTCTCCCTCTCTCATTTCCTTTTCTCTCTTCCTCTCCCTCATCCTCACCCATACCCTCTCTTTCTCTCTTTGCCTATTATGTTTAACATCTTATCTCTTTTTCTCTCTCCTCTCATTCTCTCTTTTTTTCTCTCTCCTCTCCCTCTCTCATTTCCTTTTGCTCTCTTCCTCCCCTTCTCTCATTTCTTCTCCCTCCCTCTCCCTCTCTCATTTCCCTATTATGTTTTTGTCTCCCCCCCCTCTCCCTCTCCCTCTCTCATTTTCTCTCTCTTCCTCCCCCTCCCTCTCTCATTTCCTCTCCCCCTCCCTCTCCTATTTCCTCCCTCTCCCTCTCTTTAATTTTCCTCTCTTTCTCTCTCTCCCTCCCTCCCCCTCCCTCTCCCATTTCCTCCCTCTCCCTCTCCCTCTCTTTCTCTCTCTCCCTCCCTCCCCCTCCCTCTCCCATTTCCTCCCTCTCCCTCTCCCTCTCTTTCTCTCTCATTTCCTCTCCCTCTCTCAATATATATACACAAATCATATAAGCAAAAGTAAAAGAGAGAGAGAATGCACTCTCCCTCCCTCTCCCTCTCTCATTTCCTCCCCCCTCCCTCTCCCTCTCTCATTTCCTCTCTCTCTTCCTCCCTCTTTCTCTCATTTCCTCCCTCTCCCTCTCTTTAATTTTCCTCTCTTTCTCCTGCTCCCTCTCCCTAATTTCTTCTCCCTCTCTCATTATATACAAATTATACAAAAAATAAATAAAAAAGAGAGAATACACTCTCCCTCCCTCTCGTTCTCTCATTTCATCCCCCTCCCTCTTCCATTTCCTCCCTCTCCCTCTCTTTCTCTCTCTCTCCCTCCCTCCCCCTCCCTCTCCCATTTCCTCCCTCTCCCTCTCCCTCTCCCTCTCTTTCTCTCTCATTTCCTCTCCCTCTCTCAATATATATACACAAATCATATAAACAAAAGTAAAAGAGAGAGAAAATGCACTCTCCCTCCCTCTCCCTCTCTCATTTCCTCCCCATCCCTCTCCCTCTCTCTCTCCCTCTCTTTCTCTTTCTCTCCCTCTCTCATTTCCTCCCCCCTCCCTCTCCCTCTCTTTCTCTTTCTTTCTCTCCCCCTCTCTTTCTCTTTCTCTCCCTCCCTCTCCCTCTCCCTCTCTTTCTCTCTCATTTCCTCTCATAAACAAGCAAAAGAAGGAGAGAATTAAACCCTAAACAAGTAAAAGAAGGAGAGAATGGACTCACCGATGAGATATGGCGAGGGTTTGGCGGCTCCTCTTCGCGATGAAGGCTCCTCCTCTCCTTCGCGAACGACCGCAGTGGCAGCAAGCCTTCTTCCTCTCCCTCTCTCACCCTATGCAAGATGGTCACTCTCTCTCTCGCTCTCCCTCTCGAAATGTTTCACGAAAATACGCGAAATGAAATGCACTCGAGTTTCAGCTTTTTTTCCCTATGGGGCGTCGCTATTTGCGACGCAAATAGCGATGCCGCTATTCCTGCGTCGCTACCCGCCGTCGCTATACCTCTCTTTCCTTGTAGTGATGGAAAAGTGTCAAATGTCCCTTGTGTCCGCCCCATCCCGTTCTTCTCTTTTACTGCATCCTTCATTGACGGCCCGAGCACCATTTTGACTCATCTTTTGTTACCTTCTTTGTCGTACTTCTTCTTCTTCTGCCAACGTTCTTTATTGATGGCCTCATCCTTCTTCACCTCGTTCTCACCTGCAGCCTTCCTTCCTTCTACAGATCAGTCAAATGTTGCTGGGGGTCTGTCCTTCGTCGTCATTGCGGCCACATTTGCTGCATCACCTTTCTCTTCCTTCGGATCGATCCTTCTTCTCTGCCTTCTGCAGTAGCTTTTACGCCCCCTCAAAATTTTGAAGAAAGCACCATAGCTTTTAAGCTATTATTCTTCATGTTCCTTACTTTTCTCGCACACACACTTTTGTCTCCGTGTTAAAACAAACCTCTACTTCTGTTGTTTTCATAGGATGAGATGGACATAATCAATGACGTTTGAATGATGAAATGTGTCGGCCTAGTCACCATTCAGTTCAATTAGACTACTCATGGAAACAGAGATGGACCCATAAAATGTCCCATTAATTGGAAGAATA